>NC_041387.1:642799817-642829973 GCF_002162155.2 Triticum dicoccoides
TTTTTGCGCGGTGGGCGGGGGGGAGTTTGGGGCATCAGTTTCTCCAAGTGCAGTCCCACGTGTCAGTGAAGAGGCAAGCCGAAGCGCGTTCTGTTTGCGTGAGCCATGTGCAGGACCGAACGTGTGTGGGGTGCAATGCGACCGCGACAGGAGTGCTGTGAGTGTACCGCCATTTTTCCTTTTAAACTAGGTGCTTCGCCCCCTCAAAAAAAATGTTGCTTCGTGCGATCCATCGATACTACTACTAGTAATCTGGTAATCCCGACTAAAACGGCGTGGCCGGGTCTTTTCCCGCGCGATATGCTGGGAGGTTGGCTTAGTTGGGTTTTTTAGATTTGTCTCGGTTGGTGATGATGGTGTGCCTTTCATCCTGCAATATAGGTCGTCCGATCTATATCTAACGGATAGGAAGGAAACTATGACAATTTACCCGCTCTCCTCTCCACATTTGCAGATAAGGCTTTCCCTCGTTCATCCTTTTCTCCCACAAGATCTTGATCTTCCGCGCAACGCACGGGCATCTTGCTAGTACTCCTACAATATGTATATTATTGTGAAAGTAAATATACACCGGCCGAGATTAATGCAAACACGGCAGATTTTCATTACATTTCGAACTTTTATAGGACAGAAAAATAAAATAAACCCGACCCTAAACCTATTCTACGGTGGCGACCGACGTCCTCCATCTGCGATCTCTATGTACGGGGGCAGGATTCAAGACCCGTGAAATGAAGGTGCGGTCTCCACCGAGGAAGAGTAGAACACAAGATTCAGACCGGCCAGTTGGCACACCATGCCCTACCGCCTCCCATGCCCTACTCATCCTCGGAGGAGTCCCCGACCTCGGCAGTGCCGGACATTGGACGGCGGCAAATAGGACGCGTGGCTGACGGTGCTCCCGTCGTCGGCCGCCAGCGTGGCCACCACTTGTGCGGTCGCGTTCGTGTCCGGCTACGCCGCTATTGCGTCGCGAGAGCCGACTTGAGCGAGGGCGGCGAACTCGATCTTCATCCCCAAAGACAAGCTCTCTCACAGAGCGTTCGCACTTGCGGTCATTGCGAATGTGGTGCCAGGTAGGAGGACGATGCGCTATGGTGTGGAGGTTAGCTGGGCGTTGCCGCTTTAAGTAGCGCATTCCGGTGAGGCCAAGCGTCCGGGTGCGTTATTAAGTCGCCGGAGTTGGTTCCTCGGGCACCGAGCCTCTTAACAACGACATACGAACGGACGACATGAATGCGGGCAGCTGGCGCCGGCTGGAAACGCACAGCGCGACGGTGCGAGGGACAAGGGCTTTGGTGTGCCAGGGTAGTCAGCTGCGGTCGTGGCAACATTGGAGATGCCCTTTGCTCAAATGCGATCCCCGCTGTTGACGCCTTATTTTGGCAAGATACAGAGTGAAACGGTTTTCAACATGAAAAGTTTCACATCACCGAGTGGAACAACTTTGATGTTTAGGTTATCATCGTCCGACTCCATCTTAGGGGCCGAAATTATATTCCGAGTGGCAGAGTTCAATATTCCGAGTGGTTTTCGTCCGATCATGCCTTCGAGACGACCTCGGAGTAAGGAGTACTCTAAAGGAATTGTCTTTGTCTCGTCGAAGCAATCAATTTTGATATATAAATCATCTCAATCCGAGTTTGTATGCAAAAGTTACAATCAATACAGACCAGCCCTACCAAAGACCAAAATATTACGCTCGACACCAGACACATGCTAATGAGTGTCTGATACAATGCGTGAGCAATTCGGCCTTCTTGATGGCCTTGAATGGAAAAACTTTCAACATGAAAAAGTTTCGTCTCGTCGAGCCGATCGATTTTCATATACAATTTGTCCCAATCCGAGGTCATATGCAACCTGGAGGGGCAAATCAAGATCAGGCTGTCTTTTCAGTCGGGAAATCCGAGTGGAAAGTTTTACCATCCGAGTGAAAACCTACCGATCGAGTAAAAGGTCGAGTAAAAACCTACCGATCGAGTAAAAGGTCGAGTGAAAACTTAGCGATCGAGTAAAAGTTCGTGAAAACCTACCGATTGAGTAAAAGGTCGAGTGAAAACCTAACGATCGAGTAAAAGGTCGAGTGAAAACCTAACGATCGAGTAAAAGGTCGAGTGAAAACTTATCGATCGAGTAAAAGTTTGTCTTCCGGAGTAAAAATATAGTCATCCGAGTGAAAGATTGTTTTCCGAGTGAAAAGGTCGAGTCGGATGGTCCGAGTGAAAGACTCTAATATCCGAGTGGATGAGCTCGAATCCGAGTGAAACTGAACATGTGCCCGAAAGTTTATCAAGATGACCTCGGATGAAGAAGTGTTCAATACACAAGTTATGCATATCATCAAGACGGTAAACTTTGGTTTTGGAGTCATCATCATCAAAGATAGTATATGGCCTACAAGTTCACTACGAGACTCGGATGATCCAGTCTACTGCAAGACCGAGTCCGACTGGAAGGTAAAGATGACCTCGAAGAGTATTCAAGATGGCCTTATTTGAAAAAGTAATCAACATGAGAGTTGTTCATATCATCGAGGCGCACAAGTTTGATATTTGGGCCATCTTGATCGGAGATCATATGCAAGCTCGGCGGCCCGCACAAGAAGGAAGACGGAGTTTGGGCCAGATTCAGACTGAATTCGAGTTGGAATAGAACTAGGACTCTAGGACGCGAATTGATGTAATTTTTCTTGTAAGGAAAGCCTAGATGAATCCTTTACTTGTACGGGAAGTCCAGCCGCCTCTTATATATGTTGGGGGTGACGGCCGATTGAACACCACACAATCGAACAATCAATCTATCATCTTTTATCTTTACCTTTATCTCTCTCCCTCGTTCTTCTTCTTCCTCGTTCTTCGTTCGTTCTTCTAGTTGCAGGGCGGCGATGCACGAGGCCCTAGGGGCAGTCAGGCCGACCTAGGGCAGCCCATAGCCGCCGCGCGCCCTGACGGGGTCCCTCCCGGGCGTGTGAGGTTTCGGGTCTACAAAAGCGCCCGCCGGATTGCCTGCGTACCGCGCTTCCGGAAGGGTCTCCTTCGACGTAAGCTGCGGTGCATCACCCCCGGCGTCGAGGGTACACGGTGACGTGTTCGTGTGCGAACACACTTTTTGGCGACTCCGCTGGGGAACGAAGATCAATCATCATCATCCACCATGTCTGATCTTCCCAAGCCATCCGAGGTAGACGCCGATAACATCATTAAGCCCAGTCTTGATGAGATATCGGCTGATCATCGTCAAGTCTATGAGGAGTACAAGAAGGCGCGCGAAGAGAAGGATTTGCAAGAGTTCCTTGCAAAGTTCAAGAAGGATCGCCAAGGCAACATCACTCCGATTGAAGAAATCAAGTTCCCTCCTCTTCAAGCCGAGCAGGTTAAACCTTCTGTGAGTACTACCTTTTCTCCTGAGTAGTGGGCTGAGATTGAAAGTCGTATTGCTGATGGTAACAATCTAGTCTATCAAACTTTCATAGAAAATACTAATGCTCAGAAGAATACATCTCAATCGACTAGTGGTAATGATGGTGTAGCTGCTAGTGTGCAAAACCCTAATCTGGCTTTACCTATTGCATGGGCGCCTCCCGTGCCGATGGCTTATTATCCTACCCAAACAAATCAGATTGTGGCTGCACCCATTAATCCTATTATGAGCATGCCAGGTTCGGTGGCAACGCCGAACCCAACCTTACCTACAGCTACAACCACTCGACCACTAGCAAATTATGGGTCGACATACCTGCCACAATTCCTACCTATAGCTAGTAACCATACTCCTCCTATGCCACTACCACAAGCTTCATCGTCCACTATGGATGATGGTCTAGCTAATCTTAGAGAGGAGATGGCTAAGATGCTTCGAGAGAATTTTGGGGTTGAGTTACCTCAGAATCGGATTTACAAAAAGGCGTACCCCGAGTACTTTGATGCCATCCAGTGCCCTCCAGGATATAAAATTCCAGATTTTGTTAAGTTCAACGGAGAGGGCAAAAAAACCACATGGGAGCATGTTAGTCAATACTTGGCCCAATTAGGTGAAGCAGGTTCACTAAATGAGTTGAAAGTGCGTTTATTTCCTTTATCATTAACTGGTACCGCATTTTCATGGTTTTCTTCTTTACCACATGGTTCCATTCGAGTTTGGTCGCAGCTAGAGCAGAAATTTCATGATCACTTTTACGGAAGCATGATGACTCAAGTTGTCACATCTAACATCGGTTAAACAGAAGCATGATGAATCCGTCTCCGATTATGTCAAGAGATTCAGAGAAACGAAAAACCGATGTTTTAGTTTGGTGATAACCGAGAGAGACTTGGCAGACCTAGTGCTGAGTGGTTTGAGAACTCCCATTAGAGAAAAGCTAGAAGGCTATGAGTTCTTAAATATTAACCAAGTCTTACAAAGGGCTTTGGCTCAGGAAAGCCGAAGCAAAGATCTCAAAGAAGTGCATAGGTACAAAGCCGATCATCCAAAGATGAATATGGTGGAATATGATAGTGATCACTCGGACGATGAGGGTGATGTTTTTGCTACTGAATTTGTTTGGCCATCTAAGGCCAAACCCTTTTCTTGCAATGATCTGAAACCGATTCATAAGAATCCTGATGAAAATATGAATTTTACTTTTAACATTGCTAAGTGTGATAGAATATTTGATGCTTTGCTGCAGGCTAAGATTATTAGAATATCTCATACTTTACCGCCGTTTGAAGAGCTGAAACGGCGTGCTTATTGCAAGTATCATAATTCTTTTTCTCATGCTACTAACGATTGCAATGTTTTTCGATGACAGATACAATCGGCCATTAATGATGGACGATTGAACTTTTCTGAGATGCAAGTTGATAAACAGCCCTTTCCAATGAACACCATGGATTTAGAAGGGAAGAAGCTGCTCATTCGGCCAGAGGTAGCCGAATCTGCTAATAAAGCTAATGTCATTGTTGGTGAGCCCGGGAAAGACAAGGAGGGCGACAAGGTTTTGGGGAGACATGTTGTGCTTGATAAGCAACCCGATGGCAAGGAAGTGATCAAGATCACCATCAAGAATCCTACACTCGGGGGGCAAACACAGGTGCAACAGGACACTCGAGTTAAATTTGTCAAGCCCAAGAGTCCAGAAGTTGGCAAATGGAAGAGGAATGAAGCTAAAGTGCAACGCAAGCGGATCAAGCCAACTTTTGATATGTTGCTGTCCAAATATGCTAATCAGTCGGCTGGTTCCATCTCTAACCGCCATCATACTTGAAATGACCAAGGTCACCATCAGATGATATATTCAATCAGTATGTGAAACCGAGTGGACCAAGGGCGCAGTTTTCAGAAGAGCAGAGGCAATCTGTGTGGAATCGACTTGCTTACTCATATAATGGCCGACTGAACATTGGTGACTATCAGTCGGCTGGTCAACATATGCGACCAAGTGGAAACTATCCTAGTGTAAGAATGCACCCAGGTGGAAGCTATCAAAATGAAAAAATATCGATGGGTAGATTTCATCTGAGTGAAATCCATCCGAGTGAGCTCCATCCGAGTGGATTCCATCAGAGTGACGCCCATCCGAGTGGATTCCATCTGAGTAAAAAGGTGCGCCCGAATGGAAATTTCATGCATCTGGAAAGTCGAAAAGAATGGCGTGTTAAGTCACCAAGTGTTGCAGCAGTTGAGTCGGGAAAAGGCAAGGAGAAAATGGATGTCGACTCATTTATCTTGGGCACCGAAACATTCCCCATACAGCAGCCGACTTTGCATAACCACTCGACTGAGCCGATACTTGCCATCACGCCAAAGCACTCGGCTAATGACCATGAAGCAAGCACCAGCCAAGTAAAGGTGAGAGATGCTAAATACACTTGACCAAAGTGGTGTCCTCCAGGGCTAACAAAGACACAGAAGCGGAAACTACAGAGGTTAAGGAGTCAAGAGATGGCAAAGCAGGAGGCCGAGAAGCAAAGGGACAAGTTGTTCAATGACACTCGGCCCATGGTTCCAGCAAAACAAGTGTGGAGGCCTAAACAAATACAAGATACATCAGCTTCTACATCTATCACAGAAGTGCCTACACCACCCAAGGAGGACGATGCGACAGCTATTACATCGTCTGCAACACTTCTTACTTCTCCTTCACTCGACCAGATTTCAGAATCGGTCGATCCACTTGAAGAAGAGGTTGATATGTTGGACTATGAGTCTACACCGGTCCATGAAGGTATGGATATCAATATGGTATATTACTTACCTGCTAAGTTTCGTGCTGTAGATGAGGAAGGAGAAGTGGCTCAACTGGATTTTGGCCCTAAAAACGTAATATTCGAGAAGCCAAAAGAACCAGTAACACATTTGAAAGGATTGTATCTTAGAGGTCATATCAATGGATCACCACTCAGTGAAATGCTTGTTGATGGTGGTGCTGTGGTAAATCTTATGCCCTATTCGGTCTTCAGGAAATTGGGTTTGCCTGATGAAGAATTAATCAAGACCAATATGGTGCTCAATGGGTTTGAAGGCAAAGAGAGAACTGAAGCCAAAGGTGTGATGTATGTGGAGCTTATAGTCGGAAGCAAAACTTTGGCTACTGCATTCTTTGTCGCTGAGGTGCAAGGTAACTACAACGTTATACTAGGCCGTGATTGGGTTCATGCAAACCAGTGCGTGCCATCCACTATGCACCAGTTTTTGATTCAGTGGGTTGATGATGAAGTGGAAGTCATTCATGCGGATAACTCGGCCTGTGTTGCTTTGGCCGACGCATCGGTGGATTGGCAACATCCCAATGCTACTTGCTTGACGGGACGTGACTTATCAGAGTTTGATTTTCTTAGCGTGACCAAGAATGGTTTTGTACCCGTGTCTTTAAAGCCGACTGAATGCAATCGGCTCCAAGGTATGATATGTTTAAATGGATCCTAGTTCCGAGTGGTTACAAAAACGTCTTGTAAAATATCGGTCCAGTGAGGACGATATGTATGAGTCTATAGAGGAGTTGGATGACATGGATAAACTTGGACAAGGTTTTACATCGGCTGATCCATTAGAAGAGATAGATATTGGAGATGGTTCAGTCACTCGACCGACATTTATAAACAAAAATTTGAAAGCCGATTGTAAGGCTAAATTAATCGAGCTATTGAAAGAATATGTTTGTTGCTTTGCATGGGAATATTATGAGATGCCAGGGTTGAGCTGAGAGCTAGTGGAGCATCGGTTGCCTATAAAGGCCGGTTTTAGACCTTATAAATAGTCGGCCAGAAAGTTTAATGTGAAAACATATGACCGGATCAAGGAAGAGATCGGTCGACTGCTTGAAGCTAATTTCATTCGACCTTGCAGGTATGCCGAGTGGATTTCTAACATTGTCCCAGTGGAGAAGAAGGGATCCGGCAAGTTGAGGGTGTGCATTGACTTCAGAGATTTGAATAGGGCTACACCCAAAAATGAATATCCGATGCCAATAGCCGATATGCTTATTAATGATGCTTCTGGACATAAGGTTATTAGCTTTCTAGATGGTAATGCCGGATACAATCAAATTTTTATGGCTGAAGAGGACATGTACAAAACGGCTTTCTGATGTCCTGGTTTCCTTGGTTTATTCGAGTGGACAGTGATGACATTTGGATTAAAAAATGCTGGAGCCACATATCAAAGGGCTATGAATTTGATTTTTCATGATTTACTTGGTATCATACTTGAAGTTTATATTGATGATATTGTTGTCAAATCGGATGCTTTTGAATCTCACTTGGCCGATTTGCGTTTAGCTTTTGAAAGAATGAAAAAGTATGGACTGAAGATGAATCCTTTGAAGTGTGCATTCGGTGTGTCAGCTGGCAAATTTTTGGGTTTCATTATTCATGAAGATGGCATCGAAATTGATCCCAAAAAGATAGAGGCCATACAGAAAGTGGAGGCTCCAACATGAAAGAGAGATATGCAAAAGTTCCTTGGCAAGGTCAATTATTTGAGAAGGTTCATAGCTAACCTGTCAGGGAAAGTTGATGCATTTACTCCTATCCTTCGGTTAAAGAATGATGTTGATTTCACTTGGGGGGCAAAACAGCAAGAAGCCTTTGATATGATCAAGAATTATTTGTGCACTTCTCCGGTGATGAAAGCACCCAAGCATAGAGAGCCTTTTAAGCTTTATATCGCAGCAGAGGAAGGTGTTATTGGTGCTGTTTTGACTCAAGATACCAAAAAAAAGAGCATGCCATTACGTATTTGAGCAGACGCTTATTGGACGCCGAGACAAGGTATACATTTATTGAAAAATTATGTCTATGCTTATATTATGCTTGCACAAAATTGAGACATTACCTAGTGCCGAGTGTTTGTGTAGTAGCTTGTCAAACCGATGTCATTAAGTACATGTTGCATAGGCCAATTCTTAGTGGTAGAATTGGCAAGTGGGCTTATGCTTTGATTGAATATGATTTGGCTTATGAATCTGTAAAATCCATGAAAGGCCAAATTGTTGCTAATTTCATTGTTGAACATCGGATTAATGACAAGCATGATGTTGATATGAACCTTGTTGCATTAGTGCCATGGAGATTATACTTTGATGGTTCAGTTTGTAACAATGGCCAAGGTGTTGGTATTGTTTATATATCTCCTCATGGTGCTGTTTTTGAAGCATCATGCCGCTTAGAATATATTTGCACAAACAATCAAGCCGAATATGAAGCATTGTTATTCGGCCTAGAGATGTTGCTTGCTATAGGTGTTACACATATTGAGGCTTATGGTGATTTGTTACTAGTGGTGCAGCAAGTATCCAAAGTCTTTTAGTGTTTGGACGAATCACTTAATGTTTACCTTGATAAATGTCTAGATATAATTTCTACTTTGGATTGTTTTAGCATTGCTCATATATCTAGGCATGACAACTAGAAAGCAAATGATCTGGCACAACAAGCATCTGGATATCATGTTGATCATGGCATGTTTCATATCTCTCAAAGACCGATGTCTTGTCTTGCCAATATGGGAGAGGCTGAACCTGAACTCACTGATTCGGCCATTAACAAAAAATCTAGTGCAGGTGATAATTCCAACTGGAGAAAGCCAATTGTTGATTACTTGTGCAATCCGAGTGAAAGGGTGGACAGGGCTGTTCGGCGTATGGCTTTCAAGTATACAATGAGAGATGATGGTCTTTATCGCCGAACAGTCCATGATGTTCTTCTAAAGTGTTTGGATGAGGACCAGGCAAGAGTTGCTATGGGAGAAGTACATGAAGGTATTTGTGGCACTCACCAGTCGGCTCCCAAGATGAAATGGTTATTGCGACATGCTGGGTTTTATTGGCCGACTATGATTAATGATTGCTTCAGATATTATAAAGGATGTGAAGCTTGTCAAAAGTTTGGTGATATTCAATTGGCTCCTGCTGCTATGTTACATCCTATTATCAAACTGTGGCCTTTCAGAGGTTGGGGTTTAGATTTCATTGGACAAATGCACCCGTCTTCTTCAAAAGGGCATCGGTTCGTATTGGTGGCAACTGATTATTTCACTAAATGGTCTGAAGCAGTACCTCTCAAGAACATGCATACGGAGGTAATTCAATTCATAACTGAACACATTATTCATAGATTCGGTATTCCTCAAACGTTAACTACGGATCAAGGTTCATCTTTCATGTCACACAGGGTCAGAGAGTTTGCCGAATCTTATAACATAAAGTTGCTCAATTCCTCTCCGTATTATGCCCAAGCTAATGGACAAGCTGAGTCTAGCAATAAAATTTTAATCAAGCTCATCAAGAAGAAGATTGAGGATAATCCGAGGAGATGGCATGAGTTGTTGTCTGAACCTTTGTGGGCACATAGAATTTCAAGGCATGGTGCTACCAAGGTGACTCCATATGAGCTTGTATATGGCCAAGAGGCTGTTTTACCAATGGAAGTAAATTTGAATGCTTTGAGAATAGCCAAACAAAATGATTTATCGGCAGTAGACTTTTATAACTTGATGATGGACAATATTGATGAAGTTTCCGATAAACATTTGGTTGCTTTGAAGTCCATAGAGAGAGACAAGTTGAGGGTTGCAAGAGCTTACAGTAAGAAAGTTAAGTTGAAGAATTTTCAAGTTGGTGATCTCGTCTGGAAAGTGATTCTGCCGATTGGTTCAAGAGATAGAAAATTCGGGAAGTGGTCTCCGAGTTGGGAAGGTCCTTTTAGAATTACAAGGGTAGTTCCCGGAAACTCTTATTTGGTGGAATCTGTACAAGGGACGGTGTTACCTAGAGCTCTCAATGGCAAATACTTGAAGAAATACCACCCGAGTGTGTGGCAAGAAGCCTAAGTAGGCAATGGCCGATATATGATTATCGCCCTTAGCACAAACATGGCCGATACATAATTATCACCCTGAGGAAAATAAATGGCCGATGGAGTGTTGACATCGTCCTTAGAACGAACACTATGCATATTATTTTTCGGCGTGCAAGCTTTGCCAAAAACAGGGGGGCATGTGTTGACGCCTGATTTTGGCAAGATACAGAGTGAAAGGGTTTTCAACATGACAAGTTTCACATCACCGAGTGGAACAACTTTGATGTTTAGGTTATCATCGTCCTGACTCCATCTTAGGGGCCGAAATTATATTCCGAGTGGTTTTCGGCCGATCATGCCTTCGAGACGACCTCGGATGAAGGAGTACTCTAAACGAATTGTCTTTGTCTCGTCAAAGCAATCAATTTTCATATATAAATCATCTCAATCCGAGTTTGTATGCAAAAGTTACAATCAATACAGACCAGCCCTACCAAAGACCAAAATATTACGCTCGACACCAGACACATGTTAATGAGTGTCTGATACAATGCGTGAGCAATTCGGCCTTCTGGATGGCCTTGAATGGAAAAACTTTCAACATGAAAAAGTTTCGTCTCGTCGAGCCGAGCGATTTTCATATACAATTTGTCTTAATCCGAGGTTATATGCAACCTGGAGAGGCAAATCAAGATCATGCTGTCTTTTCAGTCGGGAAATCCGAGTGGAAAGTTTTACCATCCGAGTGAAAACCTACCGATCGAGTAAAAGGTCGAGTGAAAACCTACCGATCGAGTAAAAGGTCGAGTGAAAACTTACCGATCGAGTAAAAGCTCGTGAAAACCTACCGATCGAGTAAAAGGTCGAGTGAAAACCTAACGATCGAGTAAAAGGTCGAGTGAAAACCTACCGATCGAGTAAAAGGTCGAGTGAAAACCTACCGATCGAGTAAAAGGTCGAGTGAAAACCTAACGATCGAGTAAAAGGTCGAGCGAAAACTTATCGATCGAGTAAAAGTTTGTCTTCCGGAGTAAAAATATAGTCATCCGAGTGAAAGATTGTTTTTCGAGTGAAAAGGTCGAGTCGGATGGTCCGAGTGAGAGTCTCTAATATCCGAGTTGATGAGCTCGAATCCGAGTGAAACTGAACATGTGCCCGAAAGTTTATCAAGATGACCTCGGATGAAGAAGTGTCCAATACAGAAGTTATGCATATCATCAAGACGGTAAACTTTGGTTTTGGAGTCATCGTCATCAAAGATAGTATATGGCCTACAAGTTCACTACGAGACTCGGATGATCCAGTCTACTGCAAGACCGAGTCCGACTGGAAGGTAAAGATGACCTCGAAGAGTATTCAAGATGGCCTTATTTGAAAAAGTAATCAACATGAGAGTTGTTCGTATCATCGAGGCGCACAAGTTTGATATTTGGGCCGTCTTGATCGGAGATCATATGCAAGCTCGGCGGCCCGCGCAAGAAGGAAGACAGAGTTTGCGCCAGATTCAGACTGAATTCGAGTTGGAATAGAACTAGGACTCTAGGACGCGAATTGATGTAATTTTTCTTGTAAGGAAAGCCTAGATGAATCCTTTACTTGTACGGGAAGTCCAGCCGCCTCTTATATATGTTGGGCGTGACGGCCGATTGAACACCACACAATCGAACAATCAATCTATCATCTTTTATCTTTACCTTTATCTCTCTCCCTCGTTCTTCTTCTTCCTCGTTCTTCGTTCGTTCTTCTAGTTGCAGGGCGGCGATCCACGAGGCCCTAGGGGCGGTTAGGCCGACCTTGGGAAGCCCATAGCCGCCGCGCGCCCTGACGGGGTCCCTCCCGGGCGTGTGGGGTTTTGGGTCTACAAAAGCGCCCGCCGGATTGCCTGCGTACCGCGCTTCCGGACGGGTCTCCTTCGACGTGAGCTGCGGTGCATCACCCCCGGCGTCGAGGGTACACGGTGACGTGTTCGTGTGAGAACACCCGCATGTCATTGAAAAAGCAAGACGACCCGGCATGGTCTCAGGTCCAGAAGATGCAGTTGGCCGCGCTACACCACTCCGCGGACGCGGCGCGGCGCCCCGTGCATCCTCGACGAGCCGAGTGTTGGGGTGTGTTTGGATTGTGGCCAAAGTGCACCTTACCAAAAGTTTGGTCATGACCCAAAGATTGGTCTTTGTTTGGATGGTTGCCATTTCTTTGGCATGCCAATGAACTCTAGCCAACTCTAGTTCATTTTTCTTGCCAATGTCGGCCAACTCATGGGCAACCAATACCTCAACCAAAATTTTGGCTACCCAATGCTTTGATGGGGCAACCTTGGGAACAAACCAAACATACCGTTGGTCGTGCCACAACACTAATGCCACCCTCGTGTTGGGGAACGTAGCAGAAATTCAAAATTTTCCTACGTGTCGCCAAGATCTATCGATGGAGAAACCAACAACGAGGGGAAGGAGAGTGCATCTACACACCCTTGTAGATCGCTAAGCGGAAGCGTTCAAGAGAACGGGGTTGAAGGAGTCGTACTCGTCGTGATCCAAATCACCGGAGATCCTAGTGCCGAACGGACGGCACCTCCGCGTTCAACACACGTACAACCCGATGACGTCTCCCACGCCTTGATCCAGCAAGGAGAGAGGGAGAGGTTGAAGAATACTCCGTCCAGCAGCAGCACAACGGCGTGGTGGTGGTGGAGGAGCGTGGCAATCCTGCAGGGCTTCGCCAAGCACCGCGGGAGAGGAGAAGGGAGAGAGGTAGGGCTGTGCCAAGGAGAGGTCAAACTCATCTGTTGGCAGCCCTCAAGACCTCAACTATATATAGGGGAGAGGGAGGGGGGTGCGCCCCCTCTAGGATTTCCACCCCAAGGGGTGAGGCTGCCCCCAATCCCATCTAGGGTGGTGGCCAAGGGGGGGGAGAGGGGAAACTTGCCCCCCAAGTTAGGTGGGTGCGCCCCCTCCCCCAACCCTAGGCGCCTTGGGCCCTTGTGGGGGGGGGGCACCAGCCCACCTGTGGCTGGTCCACTCCCACACTTGGCCCCTGCAGCCCTCCGGGGATGGTGGCCCAACTTGGTGGACCCCCGGACCCTCACGGTGGTCCCGATACGTTACCGATAAAACCCGAAACTTTTCCGGTGACCAAAACAAGACTTCCCATATATAAATCTTTACCTCCTGACCATTCCGGAACTCCTCGTGACGTCCAAGATCTCATCCGGGACTCCGAACAACATTCGGTAACCACATACAAACTTCCTTTATAACCCTAGCGTCATCGAACCTTAAGTGTGTAGACCCTACGGGTTCGGGAACCATGCAGACATGACCGAGACGTTCTCCGGTCAATAACCAACAGCGGGATCTGGATACCCTTGTTGGCTCCCACATGTTCCACGATGATCTCATCGGATAAACCACGATGGCAAGGACTCAATCGATCCCATATACAATTCCCTTTGTCTAGCGGTGTACTTTCCCGAGATTCGATCGTCGGTATGCCGATACCTTGTTCAATCTCGTTACCGACAAGTCTCTTTTACTCGTTCCGTATCACATCATCCCGTGATCAACCCCTTGGTCACATTGTGCACATTATGATGATGTCCTACCGAGTGGGCCCAGAGATACCTCTCTGTTAACCGGAGTGACAAATCCCAGTCTCGATTCGTGCCAACCCAACAGACACTTTCGGAGATACCTGTAGTGCACCTTTATAGGCACCCAGTTACGTTGTGACGTTTGGTACACCCAAAGCATTCCTACGGTATCCGGGAGTTGCACAATCTCATGGTCTAAGGAAATGATACTTGACATTAGAAAAGCTTTAGCATACGAACTATGATCTTTGTGCTAGGCTTAGGATTGGGTCTTGTCCATCACATCATTCCCTAATGATGTCATCCCGTTATCAACGACATCCAATGTCCATGGTCAGGAAACCGTAACCATCTATTGATCAATGAGCTAGTCAACTAGAGGCTTACTAGGGACATGGTGTTGTCTATGTACCCACACATGTATCTGAGTTTCCTATCAATACAATTATAGCATAGATAATAAACAATTATCACGAACAAGGAAATATAATAATAATAACCAATTTATTATTGCCTCTAGGGCATATTTCCAACAGTCTCCCACTTGCACTAGAGTCAATAATCTAGTTCACATCGCCATGTGATTAATACTGATAGGTCACATCGCCATGTGACCAACATCCAAAGAGTTTATTAGTGTCTAAACTAGTTCACATCACCATGTGATTAAGTCTCAATGAGTTCTTGGGTTTGATCATGTTTTGCTTGTGAGAGAGGTTTTAGTCAACGGGTCTGCAACATTCAGATTAGTATGTACTTCGCAATTCTCTATGTCATATTGTAAATGCTGCTTCCACGCTCCACTTGAAGCTATTCCAAATGGTTGCTCCACTATACGTATCCGATTTGCTACTCAGAGTCATTCGGATAGGTGTTAAAGTTTGCATCGACGTAACCATTTACGCCGAACTCTTTATCACCTCCATAATCGAGAAACATGTCGTTAATTACTCCAAGGACAATTTTGACCGCTGTTCAATGATCCATTCCTGGATCATTCTTGTACCCCTTGACTGACTCATGGCAAGGCACACTTCCGGTGCGGTACACAACATAGCATAGTATAGAGCCTACGTCTGAAGCATAGGGGACGATCTTCGTCCTTTCTCTCTCTTCTGCCGTGGTCGAGCTTTAACTCTTAACTTCATACCTTACAACTCAGGCAAGAACTCCTTCTTTGACTGATCCATCTTGAACACCTTCAAGATCATGTCAAGGTATGTGCTCATTTGAAAGTATTATTAAGCATTTTGATCTATCTTATAGATCTTGATGCTTATTGTTCAAGTAGCCTAATCCAGGTTTTCCAATGAAAAACACTTTTCAAATAAACCTATATGCTTTCTAGAAATTCTACATCATTTCTGATCAACAATATGTCAACAACATATACTCATCACAAATTCTATAGTGCTCCCACTCACTTCTTTGGAAATACAAGTTTCTCATAAACTTTGTATAAACCCAAAATCTTTGATCATCTCATCAAAGCGTGCATTCCAACTCCGAGATGCTTACTCCAGTCCTTAGAAGGATTGCTGGAGTTTTGCATATTTGTTAGCGTTCTTCAAGATTGTCAAAACCTTCTGGTTGTATCACATACAACCTTTCCTCAAGAAAACTGTCGAGGAAACAATGTTTTGACATTCTATCTGCAAGATTTCATAAATAATGCAGTAACTGCTAATCCATTTCCAACAGACTCTTAGCATCGCTATGAGTGAGAAAGCCTCACCGTAGTCAACTCCTTGAACTTGTCGGAAAACATCTTAACGACAGGTCAAGCTTTCTTAATGGTGATTCTTACCATCATTGTCTGTCTTCCTTTTAAAATCCATCTGTACCCAACGGCCTTACGACCATCAAGTATTTCTTCCAAAGTCATGGATCCTTTCTCGGATTTTATGGCCTCGAGCCATTCGTCAGAATCCGGGCCCACCATCGCTTCTCCATAGCTCGTAGGTTCATTGTTGTCTAGCAACATGACCTCTAAGACAGGATTCCGTACCACTCTGAAGTAGTACGCATCCTTGTCACCCTACGAGGTACGGTAGTGACTTGATCCCAAACTTCATGATCACTATCATAAGCTTCTACTTCAATTGGTGTAGGCGCCACAGGAACAACTTCCTGTGCCCTGCTACACACTAGTTGAAGTGACGGTTCAATAACCTCATCAAGTCTCCACCATGCTCCCACTTAATTCTTTCGAGAGAAACTTTTCCTCGAGAAAGGACCCGTTTCTAGAAACAATTACTTTTGCTCCCGGATCTAAGATAGGAGGTATACCCAACCATTTTGGGTATCCTATGAAGATGTATTTTATCCATTTTTGGGTTCGAGCTTATCACGATGAATTTTTTTTCACATAAGCATCGCAGCCCCAAACTTTCAAGAAACGACAACTTAGGTTTCTCCAAACCATAGTTCAAACGGTGTCGTCTCAACGGAATTACGTGGTGCCCTATTAAAGTGAGTGCGGTTGTCTCTAATGCCTAACCCATGAACGATAGTGGTAATTCGATAAGAGACATCATGGTACGCACCATATCTAATAGGATGCAACTATGATGTTCGGACACACCATCACACTATGGTGTTCCAGGCGGTATTAATTGTGAAACAATTTCCACAATGTCTTAATTGTGTGCCAAAGCTCGTAACTCCGATACTCATCTCTATGATCATATCATAGACATTTTATCCTCTTGTCACGATGATCTTCAACTTCACTCTAAAATTACTTGAACCATTCAATAATTCAGACTTGTGTTTCATAAAGTAAATATACTCAGTATCTACTTAAATCATCCGTGAAGTAAGAACATAACGATATTCACTGCATGCCTCAGCACTCATTCGACTGCACACATCAAAATGTGTTACTTCCAACAAGTTGCTATCTTGTTCCATTTTACTGAAAACGAGGCTTTTCAATCATCTTGCCAATGTGGTATGATTTGCATTTCTCAAGCGATTCAAAATCAAGTGAGTCCAAATGATCCATCTGCATGGAGTTTCTTCATGCATATACACCAATAGACATGGCTTGCATGTCTCAAACTTTTCAAAAACGAGTGAGTTCAAGGATCCATCAATATGGAGCTTCTTCATGCGTTTTATACCAATATGACTTACATGGCAGTGCCACAAGTAAGTGGTACTATCATTACTATCTTATATCTTTTGGCATGAAAATATGTATCACTACGATCGAGATTCAATGAACCATTCTTTTAGGTGCAAGACCATTGAAGGTATTATTCAAATAGACTAACCATTATTCTCCTTACATGAATAACCATATTGAGATAGACATAATCCAATCATGTCTATGCTCAACGCAAACACCAAATAACAATTATTTAGGTTTAACACCAATCTCGATGGTAGACGGAGCAGGCGATACTTGATCACATCAAACTTGGAAACACTTCCAACACACATCGTCATCTCACCTTTAGTTAGTCTCCGTTTATTCTGTAGCTCTTTTATTTCGAGTTACTAATACTTAGCAACCGAACCGGTATCTAATACCCTAGTGCTACTAGGAGTACTAGCAAAGTACACATTAACATAATGTATATCCATTATACTTCTATCGACCTTGCCAGCCTTCTCATTTACCAAGTATCTAGGGTAATTCTGCTCCAGTGGTTGTTCCCCTTATAACAGAAGCACTTAGTCTCTGGTTTGGGTTCAACCTTGGGTTTCTTCACTATAGCAGCAGCTGATTTACCGTTTCATGAAGTATCCCTTCTTGCCCTTGCCCTTCTTGAAACTAGTGGTTTCAACAACAATTGATGCTCCTTCTTGATTTCTACTTTCGCGGTGTCAAACATCGCGAATATCTCAAGGATCATCATTTCTATCCCTGATATGTTATAGTTCATCACGAAGCTCTAGTAGCTTGGTGGCAATGACTTTGGAGAACCATCACTATCTCATCTGGAAGATTAACTCCCACTCGATTCAAGTGATTGTTGTACCCATACAATCTGAGTAGAAGCTCAACGATTAAGCTTTTCTCCCTTAGTTTGCAGGCTAAGAATCTCGTCGAAGGTCTTATACCTCTTGACGTGGGCACGAGCCTGAAATCCCAATTTCAGCCCTCGAAACATCTCATATGTTCCGCGACGTTTCGAAAACGTCTTTGGTGCCTTAACTCTAAACCGTTTAACCGAACTATCACGTAGTTATTAAAACGTGGATGTCCGATGTTTGCAACATGCACAGACGATGTTTGGGGTTCTGCACACTGAGCGGTGCATCAAGGACATAAGCTTTCTACTGATCGCATAATCGCTATTATCAACTTTCAACTATATTTTCTCTAGGATCATATCTAAAACAGTAGAACTATAGCGCGAGCTATGACATAATTTCCAAAGGGTTTTTGACTATGTTCAGGATAATTAAGTTCATCTAATGAACTCCCACTCAGATAGACATCCCTCTAGTCATCTAAGTGATTACATGATCTGAGTCAACTAGGCCGTGTCCGATCATCACGTGAGGCGGACTAGTCATCATCGGTGAACATCTTCATGTTGATCGTATCTACTATACGACTCATGCTCGACCTTTCGGTATCTTGTGTTCCGAGGCCATGTCTGTACATGCTAGGCTCGTCAAGTTAACCTAAGTGTTTCGCGTGTGTAAATCTGGCTTACACCCGTTGTATGTGAACGTAAGAATCTATCACACCCGATCATCACGTGGTGCTTCGAAACGACGAACTTTTGCAACGGTGCACAGTTAGGGGAACACTTTCTTGAAATTTTAATGAGGGATCATCTTATTTACTACCGTCGTTCTAAGCAAATAAGATGTAGAAACATGATAAACATCACATGCAATCAAAATAGTGACATGATATGGCCAATATCATTTTTCTCCTTTTGATCTCCATCTTCGGGGCTCCATGATCAACATCGTCACCCGCATGACACCATGATCTCCATCATCGTGTCTCCATGAAGTTGTCTCGCCAACTTATTACTTCTATTACTATGGCTACCAGTTAGCAATAAAGTAAAGTAATTTACATGGCGTTGTTCAATGACACGCATGTCATACAATAAATAAAGACAACTCCTATGGCTCCTGCCGGTTGTCATACTCATCGACATGCAAGTCGTGATTCCTATTACAAGAACATGATCAATCTCATACATCACATATCATTCATCACATTCTTCTTGGCCATATCACATCACATAGCATACCCTACAAAAACAAGTTAGACGTCCTCTAATTGTTGTTTGCATGTTTTACGTGGCTACTATGGGTTTCTAGCAAGAATGTTTCTTACCTACGCAAAACCACAACGTGATATGCCAATTGCTATTTACCCTTCATAAGGACCCTTTTCATCGAATCCGTTCCGACTAAAGTGGGAGAGACTGGCACCCGCTAGCCACCTTATGCACCAAGTGCATGTCAGTCGGTGGAACCTATCTCACGTAAGAGTACGTGTAAGGTCAGTCCGGGCCGCTTCATCCCACAATACCGTCGAAACAAGATTGGACTAGTAACAGTAAGCATATTGAACAAAATCAACACCCACAACTACTTTGTGATCTACTCGTGCATCGAATCTACGCAATAGACCTAGCTCATGATGCCACTGTTGGGGAACGTAGCAGAAATTCAAAATTTTCATACGTGTCACCAAGATCTATCTATGGAGAAACCAACAACGAGGGGAAGGAGAGTGCATCTACATACCCTTGTAGATCGCTAAGCGGAAGCGTTCAAGAGAACGGGGTTGAAGAAGTCGTACTCGTCGTGATCCAAATCACCGGAGATCCTAGTGCCGAACGGATGGCACCTCCGCGTTCAACACACGTACAACCCAGTGACGTCTCCCATGCCTTGATCCAGCAAGGAGAGAGGGAGAGGTTGAAGAATACTCCGTCCAGCAGCAGCACAATGGCGTGGTGGTGGTGGAGGAGTGTGGCAATCCTGCAGGGCTTCGCCAAGCACCGCGGGAGAGGAGAAGAGAGAGAGGTAGGGCTGCGCCAAGGAGAGGTCAAACTCATCTGTTGGCAGCCCTCAAGACCTCAACTATATATAGGGGAGAGGGAGGGAGGTGCACCCCCTCTAGGGTTTCCACCCCAAGGGGTGCGGCTGCCCCCAATCCCATCTAGGGTGGCGGCCAAGGGGGGGAGAGGGGAAACTTGCCCCCCAAGTTAGGTGGGTGCGCCCCCTCCCCCAACCCTAGGCGGCTTGGGCCCTTGTGGGGAGGCGCACCAGCCCACCTGGGGCTGGTCCCCTCCCACACTTGGCCCATGCAGCCCTCCGGGGATGGTGGCCCCACTTGCTGGACCCCCGGGACCCTCCCGGTGGTCCCGGTATGTTACCGATAAAACCCGAAACTTTTTCGGTGACCAAAACAGGACTTCCCATATATAAATCTTTACGTCCGGACCATTCCGGAACTCCTCGTGATGTTCGGGATCTCATCCGGGACTCCAAACAACATTCAGTAACCACATACAAACTCCCTTTATAACCCTAGCGTCATCGAACCTTAAGTGTGTAGACCCTACGGGTTCGGGAACCATGCAGACATGACCGAGACGTTCCCCGGTCAATAACCAACAACGTGATCTGGATACCCATGTTGTCTCCCACATGTTCCATGATGATCTCATCGGATGAACCACGATGTCAAGGACTCAATCGATCTCGTATACCATTCCCTTTGTCTAGCGGTATAGTACTTGCCCGAGATTCGATCGTCGGTATGCCATTACCTTGTTCAATCTCGTTACCGGCAAGTCTCTCTTACTCGTTCCGTAACACATCATCCCATGATCAATCCCTTGGTCACATTGTGCACATTATGATGATGTCCTACCGAGTGGGCCCAGAGATACCTCTCCGTCAATCGGAGTGACAAATCCCAGTCTCGATTCGTGCCAACCCAACAGACACTTTCGGAGATACCTGTAGTGCACCTTTCTATCCACCCAGTTATGTTGTGACGTTTGGTACACCCAAAGCATTCCTACGGTATCCGGGAGTTGCACGATCTCATGGTCTAAGGAAATGATACTTGACATTAGAAAAGCTTTAGCATACGAACTACGATCTTTGTGCTAGGCTTAGGATTGGGTCTTGTCCATCACATCATTCCCTAATGATGTGATCCCGTTATCAACGACATCCAATGTCCATGGGCAGGAAACCGTAAGCATCTATTGATCAACGAGCCAGTCAACTAGAGGCTTACTAGGGACATGGTGTTGTCTATGTACCCACACATGTATCTGAGTTTCCTATCAATACAATTATAGCATGGATAATAAACGATTATCATGAACAAGGAAATATAATAATAATAACCAATTTATTATTGCCTCTAGGGCATATTTCCAACACCTCGGCACACTGAAATCGACCGTGTCTATCGACGATATGAGCATGTTCCTCACCGAGGTCGCCGTGTCCAGAGGCGGTGCTGGAGCTACGCCCCGTTGTTGGCCCCAAGCCCCCAATGACCCACATGAACGGTTGTCGATGGTGAGGAGGTCGTGGGCCAGCTCCTCCATTGGACTAGTCTGCGCTACGTCGTCCCGACGAGTGTGCCCCACATGTCGGTTTCCCTGTTTTCCCGGCCATATTCGAGCGTCAGTGCTCCGTGTTGGGCATTAGGCCTTTCACTATGTCGGCCAAGCGAGACAACTTTTTGTTTATTTGAGACGTTCAAGTCTAATCATGTTGCATTTTCTTATTTGTCATTCCTCTCCAACCCTCTTCTCCATCGATCATTTCACCCTCCAGTCGAGTCCATCCTCCCGCATGCCTCATTTGAACATTCCGCCGAGTATCATTCACATGTACCCACCCTAGTCCTCTTTCAATAGATCTCCAGACCCCGAGATGAAATCGAGAGGGAACGAGTGGGGGCACGTGATACCTAAGACGGATTCAAAATTTTGAACCGGTGATCATAGCATCCGCAAATCATATATAAAGGGTATTCAATGTTCATTTCGTTTTTGAACGTACAATATACTCCCTCCTATCCTTTCTACTTTACATATAAGGTTTATGTGTAGTCAAAGTATTACTACTATGATAAAAAAGGTATCAACTTTCAACAACGCCCAATCAATATTGTTAGATTCGTACGTACTCCTAGATTTGTACTTGAGATGGTTTCCAATTTGACTATTGACAAGATTAATAGTACTCCTTTCACATAGGTGAGTAAGTCATCTTAGGCTGTGCACCGTGACCAAGGAGGAGGGGAAAACGAGAGACATTAATGTTTATTTGCTAATTAATAGTATTGCATGCAATTTACTAACTACTGCATGTCATGTTTGATAGTCTCAGGTCATTAAAAGCATGCACACCCTCATCTCTTATTGGTTGATATGTCAAAAACAAGAAACAAGGTAGAAGTTAATGCACCGCGCCTACTACCTCCGTCCTGGTTTATAGGTCCCCTTTGTAGTTTGTGTCAAATTTTGACTAAAGATTTAACTAACAAAATGTTAATGCATGTCAAGAAAAATTATCTCATTGGATTCGTATTTGAACGTAGTTTTCAAAAATATAATGTTTGGTGACATGCGTGAACATTTTGTTAGTTTAATCTATGGTCAAAATTTGGCACGAAACACAATGGGGACCAATAAATATGGACGGAGGTAGTACGTGTTTTGGGATTATTTGGTTTTCGTAAGATGACTTACACACCTAGACGGAGGGAGTACATGAGATGTATAATGTGAAAATTATATCATTGGAAACTCCTTTCAGATACGAAATTGACCGTATGCTTTATGTAAGTTGCATGTCATATATTATTACTCTAACATTTGGTCAAAGTTAGCCTCGAAAAACGCATTAGACCCTGTATACTATTACTCTAACATTTGTGTAAGTTGCATGTCATATATTATTACTCTAACATTTGGTCAAAGTAGTATAGTGGAAGTGGATCCTCTGACGTAGGTATCCCTGCCTTACCCTCCCTTTCGGTCACTTACTGGCGGACCCCATGCTTGCTTGGCCCCGCATGTAGGGGTGGGCATATAAACCGATGACCGAAGTACCAACCCGAACTAACCGGGACCGAACCCGAATGCACCGAAACCGATTCATTCGCTCGTAACTTCGGTCAGCCAATTTGGAGAACCGAAATTTCTTCGGTTGATTCGGGTGCACATATCAAGTAACCGAACACACCGAAGTACCGAAGTAATTGTCAAGTCACGAGAAATCTACGTACGTAGCCCACGGCCCACATCCCACAACCCAAGTACAGAACTTGGATAGAGCAAACCGCATCCACATCAGCAGCATAATGCTTGACCGCACCCTAGCCGCCGCCCGCACGTGTCTGTGCCTCGACCTCGACCACCGCAACCTAGCCGCCCACTACCTTTGACTTCTATCCATCCCCGCGTCCGGTGGCGGCGGCTCCACTTCCACCTCTCAGCCATGTCCCTCTGCTTATATCCATCCCCGGGGTGACGGTGTTAGGGGTGCTGCTCGTAGAGGCTGAAGATGACCAGCGAGGCGCGACCATCTCTTCCCCCTACCGTTGCAGATCCGTGCTGCTGATCTTTGATTTTTGATTCGATTTTTGCGCACGGATCTAAGGATTTGATTTTTGATTCGATTTTTTCCACAACTAATCTTCGTCGCTGTCATATTTCCTCGATCTTCCTTGCCTAGTCAGTTTTATTTTCGTCAGTTACTCAGTTGTTCGGTCTGAACCGAGACCCAAACCGAAGCATCGCTGCACCGAACTCTCGGTTCCTATTTTTATAGCAAACCGATCGGTCTGCCAAATCTAGAAACCGAAATTCATTAAAACCCGAAGCACCGAACCGTTCGGTTCGGGGGAACCGAACGCCCAGCCCTACCCGCATGTCAGTTACTCAATGGGTTCGGCCACGTCATGGGATCCTCATCCGTAGTATACTCTGTCAGTGTCAAAACCGGTGGATCTCGGGTAGGGGGTCCCGAACTGTGCGTCTAGGCGGATGGTAACAGGAGACAAGGGACATGATGTTTTTACCCAGGTTTGGGCCCTCTCGATGGAGGTAAAACCCTACTCCTGCTTGATTAATATTGATGATATGGGTAGTACAAGAGTAGATCTACCACGAGATCAGAGAGGCTAAACCCTAGAAGCTAGCCTATGGTATGATTGTTGTTCGTCCTACGGCTAGGGTTACACAGAGTCGGTTACAATGGGAGGAGATCTACATATCCGTATCGCCAAGCTTGCCTTCCAGGCCAAGGAAAGTCCCATCCAGACACGGGACGAAGTCTTCAATCTTGTATCTTCATAGTCCAGGAGTCCGGCCAAAGGTTATAGTCCGGTCATCCGGACACCCCCTAATCCGGGACTCCCTCAATAGCCCCTGAACCAGGCTTCAATGACAACAAGTCTAGCGCGCATATTGCCTTCGGCATTGCAAGGCGGGTTCCTCCTCCAAATACTTCATAGAAGATTTTGAACACAAGGATAGTGTCCGGCTCTGCAAAATAAATTCCACATACCACCGTAGAGAGAATAATATTTGTACAAATCTAATCTGCTAACGTATTCCATAGCGTGACATCACACCATGACCAAGCCTTTACTCGAATCGTTTACTGTCCCACCTCAGCATGTTTAGCGAGGCGGTTTCCTTGGCACGTCTTGTCAAAGCAGAGATCGTGTCCCATTATTCCGGGATTCTCATCAATACGGGCGTGGGTAACCCAACCATGCCATCGGTATGTCTCCTTAATCGAAAGTGAGTGCCAAACGGTCACGGGGAGGGCTCTTGGTATTCAACCTCTTTATAAAGAGACCAAGGCTCAACTCCTTTCTTTCAATCTCAATCAAATCCACCTCTCACCTTGAGTTCCAACACCCAAAGCTCCAGATTCAGGCGCTTCAGACCTCCGATGATGTCCGGCTCCGACCTTCAAGGCCAGTGGATTCCTTCCTCCGTTACGGAAGAAGACGTGTTAAAGCTAAGAGATGCCAGGTATCTAACCGGCGAAATCTCTCATAGGCTGCCTGCTCAAGGGCAGGTTATTCCCACTCCCAAGCCTGGTGAGAGCGTGGTGTTCACATCCCACTTCCTTCGGGGGCTAGGCTTTCCGACGGTCCCCTTCATGAGGGGGCTCATGTTTTATTATGGGCTGGAATTTCACGACTTAGCTCCGGAGTCCATCCTCCATATATCTTCGTTCATTGTCGTGTGCAAGGCCTTCCTCCGTGTTACTCCTCACTTCGGATTGTGCCTTAAGACCTTCAAAGTAGAGCCGAAGATGATCGAGGGGCAGCATGCAGAGTGCGGAGGTGCTATTATAAGCAAGAATGCTGACGCTCCATGGACCGAGGGCTCTTTTTAAGAGGAGTTCAGCTTATGGCAACGATAGTGGTTTTATATCACATCTCCCAGGGCCACCAAATGGGTGGCGCCACCTTCCTTTCGCTCGGGTCCCCCACCACAGCTAGCGTCATGGGTCAATAAAGGGCTTAACTGGGGGCTGTCCAAGGACGTGCCCTTGTTGCAAGGCCACGTTCGAGATCTCCTAGAAAGAGATATCAATCTGGCTGTAGTGACACATGTTATGTTGATTCTCTGCATCCTGCCCTGCAAACGTCGCCCCCTCCGCCTGTGGGAGTTTAATACGGAAGGACCACGAGCCCTCCAACATTTTGTGGGCGTGACGCCCATGGAGATGTACAAATTGTTCCTCGAATCACAAGCAATGTGTCCGGACTCGTCCGAGGACGCAGGTCTGAGCTGCAATCGCCCGGATACTCAAGTAAGTAGCCCTGTACCCGGACACGTTATCCGTATATTTATCATAAAATTGCCCTTAAAAGAGCTATCCCTAAACATGAGTGGATAGCGAAAGCAAAGCTTATCAGGTGTCCGGCCCCCCTCCCCGAGACTACGCTGGATCCCGTGTTAACCATGATGCTGGAGGTTGCGCCTTTGGAAGAAGGCGAAGAGGGGAACAAGGAAGCTACCGCCTCCATGAAGGAGGCTGTTAGGAAAGGAGGAATCAAGAATTCCTCTAACCAGGGGAAGAAGAGGACCGCCTCTGAAGACCCGGAGGCCATGGCCTGAAAGCGGGGGAAGAAATCTTCTTCAGAGGGTCTGGCGCCGGGAGGTGCCCCGGTCGCATTGCGCCCCCAAGGGGATCAGCTCTCCACCGAGCCATAAGTAAAGAGGGGGAGTTTTAAAATAAGAGACATCCCTGTTCCATTTCTGAGGAAGATAACTGAAATTTTACCTTGTAGTTCGGATGTCAGCCCTTCTTGGCAGAGCTCATCTTCAGGGATCTTCGTCCGGAGATGATGGAGAGCGGAACGCCTCCCCCTGCCGTACCGCCTTGCGAGGCGGGCGACCCTAAGGTGTCGTCACGGAGGGTTTCTCCGAATCCGGCAGGGCCGGAAGGCAGCCGTATTGCCCCCCAATGCCCTCCGTGTCCAGCCTTCGAAAAAGGCCGTCAAACGAGTCCGGCACCGTCCGGTGCACGGTCAGAGGAGTTGAATGATCTGCTCGGGCGAGCGTCTACCCAGAAGAACACCGTGCGTTCATGGATACAGTGATTAGAAGGATTTCATCCGCGGAGAGCGGGTTGTATGAGGCCGTCAGGAGTTTACTGATAGGCTTTGAGGTACGCGAAATGATGTACCTTTTGGCACATCCGCATATATAAGATGCGCCCTGTATAGATAGTAGCCCCTGAGACTCTATGTGTTGTCAAAAATGACGGCACGCCGAGGATCATAATCCCAGGTATAATATGTCGCCTTTCCTATGTAGGTGGCGAAGTGTCCGGTGGCTAGCCGGACTGATAAATTTGCCAAGCTAAAGCGGCAACTTGACGTGGCAGATGCCGACATCGCGCTTGTCAACAAGCGGCTGGACGAGGCACAAGGTATGTAATTTCTCTAAAGACACCTGGGAAGAGGAGCCTGATGCCCATACCTTACAACATGTGTGCTTGATGCAGATGGTGCCGCTGCCATGGGGAACCTTCGGGCGGAACTTTCCCGAGCCAAGGAGCAGGTCAGGAAAAGCGATGCGGCTGCCTTAAAGGCGGCTGAAGAGCTGAAAGCCAAACAGGCTGCTTACTGCCAAAGCAAGAAGGAAATGGCCGAGATGGCTGTAAAGTTGAAGAATGCTGTCGATCGCTGCAAGCTTCTTGAAAAAGAATATCAGGTGGCACAGAAGGACCTAGAGAAGGCCAGTACTGAGGCCAAGGATACTCGCTCTGCGATGTGAGCTATGAAGGAGGAGCTACATCAGGCCGGAGATATCACGGATGGAAAGCCCTTTATGCTGCGGATGAAGTTCGAGGATTCTAAATATTCTTCGTTGGACCCGCAGTGGAGTGCGGCGAACACTTATCTGGACTTGGCGGCGAGTGCCGCAGACGCGGCCAAACACTTCCGCGATCAAAATGACCATGAAGAGGAAAAAACTTTTTTGGTCACAGTTCCACAATCCAGAGCGCCCACACTACAAGAAATATGTCAACTTATGACCACCACTATTGGTCACTGAAAGGTCACAAATTTCCATTTATGACCTTTTTGTGACCAAAAATAGAAGGTCAAAAGCTGGCCGTCGTAAACTGACTATAGCGACCTTTCTTCTGGAATGGTCAAAGATGTTTACGACCAAAATATTCCTACTGTGGCGTTTTGGTCACTAGCAACCTCCCCAGGCCACGTAGGCATCCAGCATGGCAAGCTGATGTAGCACAAGATTCAGCCCGGTCCGATTTGGTGTTCTACATGGGCCGAGCCCATTAATTCGGCCTTTTTAATGTATTTTTTTCCTGTGCTTTTATTAGCTACCTAGGTCTGGCCCAACAATTCAGCCTTATTGATTTCTTTGCGTGGCCCTTTTAACAGCAGATTTTCTTTTTAATCATGTATTTTTCTGGGCCATTTCATTGCTGGGCCTCTCATGTTTTTCCCTCAAAAATAATTGTCCAATATAACTTGGGCCTAGCCCAGTTCCGAAAAAATTGATCCAATCCAAAAAAATATTATGCCATTGACACTACAACACATCACCCAGTTCTGATATATTTTCAAAGCAACGTGCAACGTTATTATATTACAACCATTCATTCCAGCAATACTATTTGAGGCTGGCTGGCTAAGCTACTACTAACTGACTGCGGGCTAACTAAGTTTTTACAAACAAAAAACAAACGCTACTGCATTTGCATGGCACTGCTGAAATACTCCAGGATCGTGAAAAAAAATAGAACTAGCCTATCTGGTACTTCACCCTTAGCAAACATGTAATCTGCTTAATGGAAAGATTTCTTCTCCAAGTCCCGCTTCTCCCTTAGCAAGCAATGACAGGCTGATGCAAAACATCTGAGCATTCAAAAGAGAACAAAAGGTAAGTCACTAATAGAATACAAAGTACTTTTAAAATAAAAAGTAAAGATACACCAGTATATTATCATTCTACTTATTATTATTATTAACCAGATCATTCTACTTATCCACAATATGGCATTGATCAAAATTGGGAATTGAGTTGGCACATATGACAAACTTAGCAGCAAACGAGCAAGGAATGTTTCACATACACGACAAGGTTTAAAAACCATCATTCAAAGTTACAACAGATCGAAGTTCCATTTGAGTATATGGAATAACATTCATATTCAATCAATAGTACCTATTAAACTACCAGGTGCATGATGGAATTAAATAGACACTAGCTATTCATCTTGCCATCTGCTGTAACAGAGAAACTATGTCAAAGTTAATTATGTGTATGTCACATGATATATGCATCAGGCATAAGGACATCAAGCATCAGGCCCATATCTGTTCAGCAAGACGGAGTAAATACCTTTGTGTCGATGCAATGGATGGGGCTGCAGTTGAACACTTGAACATATGGTCCGCATCATCATTGACGCTGGACGTCGCACGTACTTGTCCATTTAGAAGTATGCCATGAAAGATGTTACACAAGCAAGTGTTAGCATAATGTAGAGCTTCTACAGTACATGCAAGCTTTAGATATGAAGGACCAAGCAAACTATTCCGTGACCTAATTAGAACTTGTTCCAATTAGGTAACATGAAAGAATCTACACTAAAAATGCATAATCAAAGAGCTCGACTTCAATATAGCAAGATTAAATTCCTAGTGGGGAGAGGATGGGCAGCTGCTCTTGTTGCTGACAGGCTAACTCGCCTAAATTGGAAAGACCGATGTTAGTCAAAGCTTTAGCTCGCCTGAATGTAGCCAAATGGCTGTCATTTAGTAGTATTAGTTAATTATTATCCGGCCAGACCTATCGAGATATCGAGGTCAGGATTAATCTCCAAATGACTAGCCCTCAATTGTACGCAATGGTGCATTCAACTTTGCAGTGCCACACTATTACCAAAGGCATTTGACGAAAGGCTGCACCAAAACAGTGGTTAATTACTGACACATTTATGCGATGGTGCGCTTAGTATTGTAGCACTAAGAGGGAAACTAGTATTCACTTGCACGACGGGATCACAGGCGAATAAGTCGATTGGTGTGTTTTAACAAGTGCACGCACAACGGAGAACACCAGCACTCCAGAAGGTTAGGTGTTCAGTCCACACGGATATGCAGACAGACAGTAAGTCAGTAAGTACTACTACTGCAGAAAATATGCCCTCGCTAAGCTGATATCTCAATCAACAGAGGCAAGAAGTCGACCAAACCAAACCAACCAGGGCGTTGTTCTTGACGCTAAGCATGAGAATGGAGAGGGGCCCCGTGCTGAACTCCTCCTCCTCCTTCTTCCCCTGCTGCCAACAAAAGAAAGACAGAAAAAATGACAGTGTCAGTAAGCTGTTGTGGCGCATGAGAACACCGTCGAGGGAGAAGAGGGGCGGCGAAAACGGTGAGAGAGCAGAGGAGGCGGCTGTGCTTACCCCTGCGCTGCGCTGGATTTGGTCAGTAAGGAGAAGATGGGCGAGCAGCATCTCGTCGTTACTGAAACCGCGTCGTCCCCCAACCCCGAGCGAGAAGACTCCTCCTCTCCCGGTGCCTTCGGCGTCCAAGTTGATGCAAGCGAGCAGCCAGTCAGGCATCCCACTAGCAGGAGCACGCGCCGTTGACGTCGTCGCAGCACCGGCGCTAGCGCCGTTGGGGTCAGCCTCGCAGATCCGCAGGATCCGACGCGCAGACGGCGGATGTGCCGCTCCCTGTAGGCCATCGACGCAGACAGATGGATCCCGCAAGGAGATGGGAATCCAGCGCCACGTTGGTGCATGCCA
>NC_041387.1:642830465-642852026 GCF_002162155.2 Triticum dicoccoides
GGGTGAGAGCGCTAGGGTTCGCTATGCAGGGAGAGAGTGGAGTGGTGTGCGGTGGGTGGGTGAGACCGTGAGAGGGTGAGGTGAGGGCCGTTGGATCCAGGAGGATCCGACGGTGGTTTATCCATGATCCGCATGAGAGGCCTTTGGACCAATCAGAACGTAGTATACATGTATGATATTTTGACCATTTAAATTGGTCATAATTGACTAAAAGAAGTTGCTAAATCATGTTAGCTATTTTATTATGACCTTAAAATATGAAGAGAAAAAACTTCTCATTGTGTCAGAAAATTTGACTATAGCTTTCAGGAATAATCACAAATTGAAATAAGACAAATATTTTTTTAAAGAGTTATGAGAAATGAGTTCTCTTAAATCATTTTTTTCATTTTTTGAGTGTCCAAAATGAGTTTTTTTGAAGGACCTATAATATATGAAATGCAAAATTGGACCAAATCATTTTTCTAAAATACTAGGACATATTTAATGCACAATTGACCAAATGGTTGGGTGTAAAAAGTTTTGATCCACCTCTCGTGAAAAAGACAAATTTCCGCCGATTCAGTTGGAAGCGGGTCAAATTTGAACTGCAGCTGCCTCATAGTTTGCTATTTATTTTTTCCAAAAATCATTTCTAGGTACATAAGTACCTATTTAATCACAGAAACACCAAAAAAATTCTAAGATTCAACAACTAGCTAGGAACGGTCATTCCCGTTGTTTTGACCGCATTTTGAAACGGGCATAAAAAATTCAAAAAAATCAAAAAATTGGGAAACCTTCGCATTGTGTCATTATATATGGCCAAGTTCCCAGGAAAAATAACAAACTTTTAATACGACAATTATTTTAAAAAAGTGTTCTCAGAAACGAGCTATCACGTGTGGAGATCAATGGCTTTCAAGCCAAATGATCAATCTTATGGCCACATTCATGGCATAGTTTGTTCAAATGATCTCATATTGTGCACAAGGGTGCATATTAGAATGGCAAAAAATGTTGCCTAAGGAAGTTTTCGTTTTCTTTGGACGAAAAAACCATTTTTCATTTTCCGAGTGCCCGAAAGGAGGTTTTTTTGTGAAGGAACTACCAAATAATTGTTGCAAAATTGGACCAAATCATTTTTCTAAAATACTAGGACATATTTAATTCACAATTGACCAAATGGTTGGGTGTAAAAAGTTTTGATCCACCTCTCGTGAAAAAGACAAATTTCCGCCGATTTAGTTGGAAGCGGGTCAAATTTGAACTGCAGCTGCCTCATAGTTTGCTATTTATTTTTTCCAAAAATTATTTCTAGGTACATAAGTACCTATTTAATCAGAGAAACACCAAAAAAATTCCAAGATTCAACAACTAGCTAGGAACGGTCATTCCCGCTGTTTTGACCGCATTTTGAAACAAGCATAAAAATTCAAAAAAAATCAAAAAATTGGGAAACCTTCGCATTGTGTCATTATATGTGGCCAAGTTCCAAGGAAAAATAACAAACTTGTAATCCGGCAATTATTTTAAAAAAGTGTTCTCAGAAACGAGCTATCACGTGTGGAGATCAATGGCTTTCAAGCCAAATGATCAATCTTATGGCCAAATTCATGGCATAGTTTGTTCAAATGATCTCATATTGTGCACAAGGGTGCATATTAGAATGGCAAACAATGTTGCCTAAGGAAGTTTTCATTTTCTTTGGACGAAAAAACCATTTTTCATTTTCAGAGTGCCCGAAAGGAGGTTTTTTTGTGAAGGAACTACCAAATAATTGTTGCACAATTGGACCAAATCATTTTTCTAAAATACTAGGACATATTTAATGCACAATTGACCAAATGGTTGGGTGTAAAAAGTTTTGATCCACCTCTCGTGAAAAAGATAAATTTTCGCCGATTCAGCTGGAAGCGGGTCAAATTTGAACTGCAGCTGCCTCATAGTTTGCTATTTATTTTTTCCAAAAATCATTTCTAGGTACATAAGTACCTATTTAATTAGAGAAACACCAAAAAAATTCCAAGATTCAACAACTAGCTAGGAACGGTCATTCCCGCTGTTTTGACCGCATTTTGAAACGGGCATACAAAATTCAAAAAAAAAACAAAAAATTGGGAAACCTTCGCATTGTGTCATTATATGTGGCCAAGTTCCCAGGAAAAATAACAAACTTGTAATACGGAAATTATTTTAAAAAAGTGTTATCAGAAACGAGCTATCACGTGTGGAGATCAATGGCTTTCAAGCCAAATGATCAATCTTATGGCCACATTCATGGCATAGTTTGTTCAAATGATCTCATATTGTGCACAAGGGTGCATATTAGAATGGAAAACAATGTTGCCTAAGGAAGTTTTCATTTTCTTTGGACGAAAAAACCATTTTTCATTTTCCGAGTGCCCGAAAGGAGGTTTTTTTGTGAAGGAACTACCAAATAATTGTTGCAAAATTGGACCAAATCATTTTTCTAAAATACTAGGACATATTTAATGCACAATTGACCAAATGGTTGGGTGTAAAAAGTTTTGATCCACCTCTCGTGAAAAAGACAAATTTCCGCCGATTCAGTTGGAAGCGGGTCAAATTTGAACTGCATCTGCCTCATAGTTTGCTATTTATTTTTTCCAAAAATAATTTCTAGTTACATAAGTACCTATTTAATCAGAAATACATGGTTTGCTGGAGAGACATCGAGGTTTCGACGGTGGCCGAGGGCCCCAACTCTAGAGCGCGTAAGCTCGCATGCCCGCCGCGTGGTCACCGCGTGACCATGGCGTTGCCATGTGTTCTGGGCGGCCTAGGCATGTCTAGTGGTTTTGGAATTCCCCAGGTAGGTGCTAGGAAGAAAATCACAACATAAGATTCTCACGAGGAGACCGATCGATGCTTAAACATGAATAAGCAGCCAAGTGTTTGATTAGCGGTACGGGAAATGTACATGGCTAATGGCCGTGAGTTTTGGCTGAGGATGATCAGTTACTAAGAAGACCGTCTTCACAAATTTTCAGCTCAAAAGGAGGAGCCTAGGTGGTACTTGCTTTGCAAACCACCACACTGGACATAAATACGAATGTTGAAGCTCGGCTCAAAATAATGAATGGATTGAGCTGGCATTTGGTGGAGGATGGTTATTTGGGCATAGGAAAGCACTGTAGAAAATGGATACTATTTGGACATGCCAAAGTGGTACTTCCTTCACAAACTGTTATTCTGAACAGAATAGAAAAATGAATATTTTTGAATTATTTTTGAACTAGGAAAGGAAGGTTTTTACATATTTGACGAAGATATGACCCAAAGAATTTATGAGATTTGTTTGGGAATTTTGGGAATTGCAGAAATATAGGTTGCTTCACAACCTAGGGCAAAAACTGCCACATGGACATGACACATAGGCAAAACTGATGAGATGGCACCTAGTCATCGCAACCCACCACAATTTACAAGGCTATGACCATCTATATTGGTCGTTAACAACTAGAAATAAGGCAGCGGACTAGCGCTGTTTGCTTTATGACCATTTCGTGTAAGGAAATTACGACCTTTCTGACCAAAATGGTCGCAATGGTTTAGGGTTTGGAGCCCCCCGAACAGCTTTTGACCAATTGGTCTGAAATGGTCATATATCTATGACCAATTCTTCCAGGGTCACTGACAGAAGGTCACAAGTTGACATATTTCTTGTAGTGCCACTTCCATTAACTGATCGTTTGTCCGCAATGGCGGAGCTGAATAGGTTATCCGGACTCGCCATGAAGCATGTCATGAGTCACCTACGGCCAAAAAGGCCCGAGCCGAAGAGTTATTTTAGCTTGGTGCAGAAGCTCCTTGGTGCGGTGCCGCATATTAATGCAATGAAGAGGTCAGCGTGCATAGAGGGTGCGCAGATGGCTCTTGCCCGTGTCAAGACATACTGGGCGAAGATGAAGGCCATTTCTATTGCATCCCAAGATTCGGACGAGAGCCGAGTACCTGCCGAGCACTATTTTCAGGAAGTTCTACAGGGCGTTCATTTAATAGAGACGCAGTGCTCGAAGGATGTTATGTTCGAATAACATGTATTATTGTAAAACAATGTTTCGATGGAATATAAAAGCTTTTTATACTTGTGCCTTCAAGAATTAGAGTGCCTCCTGTGCGGCCGTTAATGTATATGTGTATATAACCTGAAAGATGGCAGTCTTCGGCTTCAGCCCCCACGCATATAATGCGGGGGTGTTCGCAGAAGGCGCATTTTCACACTTGATCCAACGTCTTGGTCCTATTAAGGAGGTGATAGCACAGCGAACTAGGCAGCTGGACTATAATGCTTTATCACTTTCACTTAGCCATAGGAGTTTGACAGTGGGGCTACTATATAGCCCCTAGGGGCACCGCGCTCACCCGAATTCGGGGCGCGTGTGTGCCTGACCGGGAAGCGGTCCTTCGTTAATGCCGAGGAATCCTAAAGATTCTGGCGGGTCATCGAGTGGTTGACCAGTCTCATGGTATATCCTGACAGTCAGTTTTTGGCTTTCTCTACTGAGGTGCTCGCCTAGCCGAACCGGGGCACAATCGCAGTAGTTCTCCTGTGCCGCCTTAGCCGATAGAGCGGAACGTAAGGCAGCAAAACACAGGAGCCAGGCAAACCCAACATTTGACCAAAGACATGATCCAGAGCTGATGCATATAAGGCCAAACTCGCGATGTCGAACACTCCCTAAGGTATTCGGTCTTTATGAAAACGGGCTGAACAACGCCCTTGGTAAGAAGCCCCTGGTGTCCAGGTATGCGCAAAATTCTGATGTGGCCACATGCCAAGACGCCAGCCTCCTCCTCGGTTATAACTAGAAACCTGGGGATGTGTATCAACAAGAGACAGTGAGAAAGGTTTACGCAGGGTCTTAACCTGAAAAGAATCCTTGGAACGGGTCCCTACTGCACGTCTGCGCCTGTATCTCCGTTGTGCCGTATCCTGGACGGGTGTAGCACGGTGTTCATCTGTAAAAGAGAGGAACTTAGTTGAAAACAATCATGCGAAAATCTATGTTATATCAAATAAAGAAAGTATAATTCAAAAAAATGGGTAGAATTGAGCTTTATTGTCTCTTGTTGTATACGCGCGGAGCCCCTTGTACGGAGGTATGCGGCTAGTAAGCCTTTGTATGTTTACGCCGGACTCGTCTAGCCATGTCCGGGGTCTGAACGACCTGTTTAGGTGCTTTGACTAGTAAAGCTGGTTTAGTGTGTGGCTGTCAAGGCAGCCGCACAGTCTTCCGCGCTCGAGGAACACTCGATATTTCCCATTAATGAGATGATGCCTCGCGGACCGAGTATTTTAAGCGTAAGGGATGCATAATGCAGTATTGCGTTAAAGCGGGCGAAAGCTTCGCGTCCCAGTAGTGCTTGATAGCTACTTGTAAATGGGGCGATGTGAAAGGTTAGCTTTTTGCGGCAGAAGTTGTCGGGGAAGCCGAACATAACTTCTAGCAGGAGAGAACCCGTACAATGGGTATCTGGGCCTGGTGTTACCCCTTGAAAGGAAGTGTTGCCATGGCAAATTTTTGTTGGGTTTATCCCCATTTTGCGGATTGTGTCCTAGTATAGCAGGTTTAGATCACTGCCGCCGTCCATTAGTACTTGTGTAAAGTGGAATCCGTCAATTGTCGGATCTAATACCAAGGCAGTCCAGCCTGCATTCTAGATACTTCTAGAGTAATCCTGATGGTCGAAGGTGATTGGTTGTAAACACCAGTGGCGGGACTCCTCTAGGACATGCCGTATGGCGCGTATCTCTATAGGCGCTACTCTGTTTTCCCTTTGGTCACGTGAAGTGAGTTTACTGTTTTGACTTCTTGTGGGAACTTCTTTTGTTCTCCGGTGCTCTGCTTGCGGGGTTCGTCGTCGTCCTCGCTTGGTATGTCTAGCCCCTTGTGTTCGGCATTGAGTTTGCTGGATTGCTTGAAGACCCAACAATCTCTGTGGGTATGGTTTGCAGGCTTCCCAGGAGTACTATGGATTTGGCATATTTTGTCCAAGATTTTGTTTAGGTTAGATAGCTTGTCCTTGTTATCCTTGAGGGGCAGCTTTTTCTGATTCTGCCGAGAGCTTTTGAATCCGGCGTTGACTGCCGTGCTCTTCGGGATGCTTCCCTTGGTCCGGCGCTGGTCCTTGATACGTTGCGGTTTCCCGTTTCCATCCCTAGATTCAGATGTACTTGGGTTGCTGGTATTGCTTCTTGCCAACCAGCTATCCTCTCCTGCGCAAAAGCGGGTCATGGGGCTTGTTAATGCGGCCATTGTTCTTGTCTTTTCTTGGCCGAGGTGTCTGGTGAGCCATTCATCTCGAACGCTGTGTTTGAAAGCTGCTAAGGCTTCAGCATCCGGACAGTCACTATCTGGTTGTTTTTAGTAAGAAATCTATTCCAGAGCTTCCGGGCTGACTCTCCGGGTTGCTGAGTTATATGACTTAGATCGTCTGCATCCGGAGGTCGAACATAGGTCCCTTGAAAATTTGCCCGAAAAGCATCCTCGAGCTCTTCCCAACATCCGATGGTGTTTTCGGGAAGGCTTTTAAGCTAATGCCGGGCTGGCCCTTTGAGCTTGAGGGGTAAGTATTTTATGGCATGGAGGTCATCTCCTCTAGCCATGTGTATGTGGAGGATATAATCCTCAATCCAGACTCCAGGGTCTGTTGTTCCGTCGTATGCCTCTATGTTTACGGGCTTGAATCCCGCTGGAAATTCATGGTCCAGCACCTCATCGGTGAAACATAGGGGGTGTGCGGCACCCCTATATTTGGGTGTGCCGTGGTGTTCGGATACTTGTTGCGTTGTATTGCTTACTAGATCTTGCTTTCTTGGCCCGTAGATAGATCTGGCTGGGCCGTCTTTTTGATGCGAATCCTTGTGCGCATCGCATGCCGGCTTGAGTGCGGCGCCCCTTGCCGCTCTATGCTGGCCATGGGGTTGTTTATCAGACCGAGTGTCTTCCTTATTTTTTTATTGCGGGGGCTCTAAGGCCTCCTCATCAAATTCCGGTAGTAATTTTCGCTTCAGATAGCTCTTTGTGTGACGACTGTCGCCGTATTTGTCTGCGGTGTTGAGTACTTTGCCCCATCTAACTCTGAGTGCATCTTCCGCTGTTTTGAGCTTCTGCTTCCGCTTTTTCAGGCTACGCACAGTGGCGACGAGCCTTTTGTGGAGGTTCTTCGGCTCCAACAACTTGTCCGGCGTGAGGTCGTCCAGACTATTATCTTCGCCGGGGACGGGTTGTTCGGTTTGTTTACCCAAGTTGCCCTGTTCGGACGGTTGCTCGATGGCATGTTCGTCGTCCGCCGGTTCGCCCTGCTCTGTGGCTGGGTCTCTGTCGAGGTGGGGTTTGGCGCGGCGCTTACGCCGCCGCTTTGATTGCTTTTCAAGGGAACGATCCCTCGTTCCGTCCCTTTGTTCCTCGTCATCATTTCTTTTAGGTGTGTCCACCATGTATACATCGGGAGATGACGTGGTTGTCCGGTGCCCTATAGGCGCTGATTCCTGTTTGGCTCCTACGTCGTCGTCCATGCCGTCGATGTCTTCGGAGTCGAAGTCGAGCATGTCGGTTAAATCATCGATAGTGGCTATGAAGTGGGTGGTGGGTGGGATTTGAATTTCTTCGTCATCTGCATCCCATCCTTGCTGACCATAGTCCGGCCAGGGCTCTCCTGATAAAGAGAGATACTTTAGTGAATTCAGAATGTCGCTGAAGGGCGAGTGCTGAAAGATGTCCACGGCAGCAAACTCCATGATCGGCGCCCAATCGGGTTCGATCGGCAGGGGCGCGGAAGGTTCGGAGTCCGGGAAGGAGTCCGACACCTTGGAGTCATGAGCTTCGCAAAGGACAAGGCTGGTGTTCGGCTTGATCGCTGTAGAGATTGCAGCCCCCGAGGCAGTGTCAAGCCACCCGTCCTCGATTGGCGCAGCCGGCTCCGAGCTAAGGGTCGGAGCGGACACTGGGGCGGCCTCCTGGGCACTGTTCGGTGGTAGAGCTAGATCATGCCCATCGTGACAGTGCGGCGCGCTTGGCTGTGGCTCGAACCCGTCGAAGATCAAGTCTCCTCGGGTGTCGGACGTGTAGTTCAAACTTCCAAATTTGGCCTGATGGCCAGGGGCATAGCTTTTAATCTGCTCCAGATGGCCAAGCGAATTGGCCCGCAGTGCAAAGCCGCCGAATACGAAGATCTGTCCGGGGAGAAAAGTCTCACCCTGGACCGCATCGTTGTTGCTGATTGGAGGAGCCATCGGGCCTAAAGATGACGACATAGAGGAACTCTCAATGAAAGCACCAATGTCGGTGTCAAAACCTGCGGATCTCGGGTAAGGGGTCCCGAATTGTGTGTCTAGGCGGATGGTAATAGGAGACAAGGGACACGATGTTTTTACCCAGTTCCGGGCCCTCTCGATGGAGGTAAAACCCTACTCCTTCTTGATTAATATTGATGATATGGGTAGTACAAGAGTAGATCTACCATGGGATCAGAGAGGCTAAACCCTAGAAGCTAGCCTATGGTATGATTGTTGTTCGTCCTATGGACTAAAACCCTCTGGTTTATATAGACACCGGAGAGGGCTAGGGTTACACAGAGTCGGTTACAATGGGAGGAGATCTACATATTCGTATCGCGAAGCTTGCCTTCCACGCCAAGGAAAGTCCCATCCGGACACGGGACGAAGTCTTCAATCTTGTATCTTCATATTCCAGGAGTCCGGCCAAAGGTTATAGTCCGGTCATCCGGACACCCCCTAATCCGGGACTCCCTCATACTCCCTCTGTTTTTATTTACTCCGCATAAAACGGAGGAAGTGGTGGTATAATAAATGACACAGGCGGGGGAGGGGGAGGGACGTCGGTTTGCTCTCAACTGCGGTCCCACAAGCGAGTAAAAACGCAAGACGAAGCGCGTTCCATTTGGTGAGCGACATGGAGGGTCCAGCGTGCCGGGCTGCAATGCGAACGCGAAAAGAGCGATGTACAGTCAAAACCGATTGACCGGTCATCACCGGAACCACTATTCACACCAGAACCTTCCCTGCTCGGCCTACGCCAGCCACTGCCCTAAAACCACACCAAATCTCCAGCCCATTCCCCCACCTTTCGATCCCCTAGCCCGCATCAAGCGTCCCCTAGTTCGTCGGAAAGCCATGGTGCGCCGCAAGACCACTTACTACAACATGCTGACGCCGGAGCGCCGCGCAGTCGCGGCGGCGGTCGACACCACAGACCTCCGTTCCCAAGCTCGCTTTGCGGCGGGCCAATCCCCGAGTTCTCTGGAGCCAAGCTATGAGGAGGAGGAAGCTGATCCAATGTTCACGGCGGAGGTCGCGGCGCAGAAGGCCCCCGATGGGTATGATACGATGGACGTCGACTTCGTGCGGGCGTCCAAGTCCCCCATGGTGCAGGCGGACCAGCGGTTCAACATGGCGATACTAAAGGAGGACCGGGAGGCAGAGGCTCAACTCGACGCGGAGCGCGCGCATGCCGCTGCCATCGAGGCTCTCCGTCAGGCGGAACCGGATGTTGTGGATGTGAACCGGGCGGCGGAGGCTCAACTTGAGGCGGAGCGCGCGGATGCCGCTGCCATCGAGGCCCTCCTGCAGGCGGAACCGGACGTCCTGGAGATGAACCGGGCGGCAGAGGCTCGACTCGACACAGAGCGCGCGGATGCCGCTCTCATCGACGTCCTCCTGCAGGCGGAACCAGAAGTCCTGGACTTGAACCGGGTGGCGGAGGTTGACTCGACGGGGAGCGCACGGATGACGCTGCCATCGAGTCCCTCTAGCAGGCAGAACCGAATGTCCTCAACTTGAACTAGGCGGTGCTCTCGTCCGTGCAGAGTGCCCGCATGCTCCTCTTGAACGAGTAGTTGGAGGCCGAGGACAACCGCTTGACAAAATTATGTGTCAGCGATAGGATGGCTGAGTTTAGTTTGTTCACATGCGATAGCACGTGTCAGTGAGGGTGCGTTCCCTTGGTTGGGTTTGCGGCGTGCAGGAGCGACTGTGTGAGGGTGCGGTGTGACCGCGGCGTGCAGGAGAACCCGTGTGAGGGTGCGGTGCGACGGCGACAGCCATGCACAAGTGTACCTCCTTCTCATTTTGAAAACTTTAGGCAAGCTTGGCAAAAATGTGTGGCGAAGTTTGGCAATGCAAGGCCTAGACCCAAATAGGATAAGTACATATGTACTAGGAGTACTAGTGTTAAAAAAGAAAGGCGGGGTTTTCCTTCGACACAAATCCTCGTTTCACATGTCAATTAATGCGTATTTTTTTATCGAAAGACCAAAGAGCCAACCATCTCACTCCTCATCGCTTGATTAATGCAGCGCCATGCAAATGAACCTTCTCACTTCCGCATGCATGCAGGGGATATTAATGTCCTTGGTTGCTAACCCCATCAATTTTGCCTCGATTAGTGTTAGTGGCCCTTTGCAAATTGTAATTTTGATATACTGGCCTTGTGTACAAAAAAATGGAGGTAGTAACTATATTTGAATTCCTTGCCCATTGCTGTGACGTCGACGATTTTTTTGTGGTTTGGCGGAGTGCGTTCGACGGAGAACACCATTGAGGGAGACCACGGTAAGTCGTTCGCAAGTGCCACCTGCAAGCCGAGACAACCGCCTTATTTGCATCCAGGAAGTCCTTTACTAGTACTATACTACTAGGCGTACTAGTGCGGTGAGATGGTTTCTCGAAGAAGACGATGGAGAAGCGGAGTCAGCGAAGAGTGAAATGATGGTTGCTTCGTCCGTGCTTTGTGATTTGACGCCTCACTGCTTTGTGATTTGTGATAGAAGGGACAGGGGAGTAGACTCTGTGCTCTATATTGTACTACATGCGTCCAAGCATGGGAGAAAGAGAAGAGACGTTGCATTTTTCTATTCCTTCAATCAATCAATCAGGGAGCTTCGGTTCCATCTTTTTGGCTTTGGCAACACTGTCCACAATGGTTCCCATGATGCCAAAAGCTATTTTCACATTTGGCTACACATTGTGGATGCCCTTAACCGTACGACTTGGTTTTGCTCCTGTGTGCTATCTATACAAATCTCAGTTAAATTTATCTAAAAAATTATAGAATCAAAGATTAGTAAAAAGGAGGTGATTTTGCCGCGCGGATGGCGGGGGAGGTTTCTTATTTTCGAAGGACGTTGTCCTGGCGGTTTGCTAACATGCGGTCCCACGTGTCAGTGCTTTACCATGCTGATCCGCGTCCCACATGAGGCAGAACAACGGCAGAAGCAACACTTGGTTAAGTTGAAGAAGATGAGGGAGAAGCGCATTCAGCAACGAGTGAAATGATGGTTGCTTCGTCCCTCCAACTTCTTTTTTGAGCATTATTACTTCATCCCTCCAACTTAACTACGGGAAAGGTGCAGCTTTGTGATTTGACGCCTCATTGCTCATTACTACACCAGCGCCATGACTGGGGTGCTTCACCCCGGCTGCTCTGCAGTGTATTCCGGTATGGCACGTGGACCCAGTAGCTTGATTGTCACGCCCAATATGCGATACTATCCTCAAGAGACTCAAAGGTCCCACCAAGGATAGAACCGCATATTGAAACACTTTTGCAAGGTGGATATCATTACATCAACATTACATAATGGATGGGGATACATACCAGAGGCATACAATGCCACATGAATACAACATCACAATACATAATAGCACCATCCGACTACGGATGAAACACAAACAGAAACTCAAACGACATCCACCCTGCTAGCCCAGGCTGCCGACCTGGAACCTATCCCCTGATCGAAGAAGAAGCAGAAGAAGAACTCCAACACAAGCAAGCATCGCTCTCGCGTCATAATCATCGCAAAACCTGTACCTGCAGCTGTTGTTGTAGTAATCTGTGAGCCATAAGGACTCAGTAATCCAATTACCATGGGTATCAAGACTAGCAAAGCTTAAAGGGAAAGAAAGGGGTAAAGTGGTGAGGTTGCAGCAGCGACTAAGCATGATATGGTGGCTAAAATACGCAAATAAGAGCGAGAAGAGAGCAAGCGGAACGGTCGTGAAGCTAGCAATGATCAAGAAGTGATCCTGAACTCCTAGTTACGTCAAACATAACCCAAAGACCGTGTTCACTTCCCGGACTCCGCCGAAAAGAGACCATCACGGCTACACACGCGGTTGATGCGTTTTAATTCAGATCTGGTGTCACGTTATCTACAACCGGACATTAACAAATTCCAATCTGCCTATAATCGCAGGCACGGCTTTCGAAAGTTTATACCCTACAGGGGTGTCCCAACTTAGCCCATGATAATCTCTCGCAATCAACGAAGGATATACCTTCTCCCAGGAAGACCCGATCAGACTCGGAATCCCGGTTTACAAGACATTTCGACAATGGTAAAACAAGACCAGCAAGACCGCCCGATGTGCCGACAAATCCCGATAGGAGCTGCACATATCTCGTTCTCAAGGCACACCGGATGAGCAAGACGACGGGTTGGCATAGACCCTGGTTGCCCAGGGGGCTCCGGACATCGCTCGGTTTGGACTAACACTTAGACAAGCATTGGCCCGGGGGGCTAAAATAAAGATGACTCTCGGGTTAATTACTCCCAAAGGAAATGTAGGTGATGGTGAGGCAAATGGTAAAACCAATGTTGGGCCTTCCTGGAGGAGTTTTATTCAAAGCGAACTGTCAAGGGGGTCCCATAAATCACCCAACCGCGCAAGGAACGCAAAATCCGGGAACATAACACTGGTATGACGGAAACTAGGGCGGTAAGAGTGGAACAAAACACCAGGCATAAGGCCGAGCCTTCCACCCTTTACCAAGTATATAGATGCATTAATAATATAAGAGATATTGTGATATCTCAACCAAAATCCTGTCCACCATGGAGCAATCTTCAACTTCACCTGCAACTAGCAATGCTATAAGAGGGCTGAGCAAAGCGGTAACATAGCCAAGCAACGGTTTGCATATGAAAGGTGTCAAAGGTTAGAGTTTCATGGCAATATGGGAGGCTTGATAAACAGGTGATAGGTAGCGCAGCAAAGCGATAGAACGAAGCAACTAGCATAGCAATGATAGTAGTGAGATCCAGGGTAGCGGTCATCTTGCCTAAAATCCTGCTAGGAAGAAGAACGAGTCCATGAAGAAGACGAACGGATGAAGCCGAACCAAGCGTAGACGAACGAATCCTCACGATCGCAACGAAACAGGAACTATCGAAAAGAAGCACACAACAAGGTAAACACACCACACACGAACAAGACATGATGCACAACAAGCATTATGCATGACAAGGCTGCATGAACTACTCATGCCAAGAGATGATGCAAACAAGAGCAACACATCAAGGCAAGTTTAAATGAGACCGGAAACAACATATAACAATTCCGGTAAGTCCTCATATGCAAATTTAGAAATTGGTCCAGATCTGAATAAACCTTGTATTCAAGTTGTTAAACAGAAAGTTAAGATGCACAAAGATGATCTACACAAGATTCTAGTCAAGTTACATATAAAGTTTGTTTAATTCGGAGCTACGGCCTAGAAGATATGAGCAAAACAAGTTAAACATGGCATTGATGCAAAATGCACCCAAACATCAAGCAAACACCTCAAAACAAGGATGCAACATGATAATATGAAACTACATGCGAAACTAAGCAAGTTTCATATAGAGCACACTCAAAACGGAGCAACGGTTCAACACACACACTATACAAGTTATAGCCACAATATGTCCAAAACAGCAACTAGGCATATTGCAAGCATCAAAACAATATGCTACAGGACCTCAACAAGAAAACAAAAGGCATAGGCATGATGTACAGGTAAAGCATAACAAAACATGAACACTGAGCTATCTCCATAAATCCCTAGAACATGCTCAAACACACATGGCAAGATTGCAAATAATATCAGTTTCAGACTTTGCAGAAATAACATCAGGTTGCAACGTTTAGAGATATCAAACAAAATGTTACAGGAACTTATCATGGCAAACAAAGGCATGGCATGAATCTACTAATTGCATAGAACAAAAGTCCTTTACTGGCCATGAGCCAAAAAGGATTAGAAGATATGATGGCACCCATGTAAACATGACAAGTTATAATACAGATCCATACATGGCAGGAACGACAATAAGTAGGCATGTTGGTGAGCTTGTACCACTCACCACAGAGCAATACATGGCATGAGAGGGCACCCAACAGTAAGAAGACATGTTTATGAAGCTAAGCATGGCAAGAGCAAGTTCATAGGGTGCATGGATCAACTACAACAACCTTGGCAAAATTGAATAACATGTAAACAATCTGCCAGGAAACATTTTGTAGCAAAAGTAGAGCACGAAAATGACATGCTAGACTACTCCATAATTGCAACCAGGGGCAGGGATAGATAGAGCATAACCATATGTTCAAAACATCCTTACTGAAGTATCTCAAAATAAGCATGGATCTCTCAGTAGCATCATGTTTACATGACATCAAAATAACAGCAGAACATGGACTAAAATCAGCAACATCACGAAGCCTAGTTTGCATGCTTGTGCTAGTCACCACATTGATCAAAAAAATACATGATAGGCACCTCTGTAAAGAAGACATGACATAGTTCAAAACACATGTAGACATCAACCTCATAAGATACACATATCAAACATGGCAAAAATGAAAAATGAGCATGTTCTGTTAACAGACAACAGACAACATTATATATCACTCTTGCAACGAAGATTCAGGCATCAAGATGAGCTCAAATGAACATGATGCAATGGAATGAAATGAAGAGCATCTCATGATGAACGTTTTGATATATTACACGCACCAAACATAGCAGTATGCAGCAAGTTATGACAGGTCAAAGGGGGCACCAAAATATGACAGAAAAAGGGAATTAGTGGAATACTACCAGCGCGAAAACGGGATCCAGGTCGGGGCAGATCCATTCCTCGCACAGAGCAGCCATGGCGGAAGTCGACACCGACATGGAGGGTGCGTGGGACTCCGGCGGGGCTCGGGATGGCCGGGAATGGGTAGATCAAGTCGTGGGCGGCCGGATCCGGGCGAGGGCGGCGGTGGACGGAGCTCGGGGCGGCGCTTGGCCGGACTTGAAGCTTGGGGCGCCATCCATGGCGGCCTCCTTCTGCATCACGGGAGAGAGAGGGAGATGAGCGCGGGGGAGAGGAAGGACAGGGAGAAGGAGGAGGAGACGGGGCCGGCCTGGACCGGGGGCGCTCCGGTCACCGGAGTTGGACGGCGGCGAGGTGGCGGGGCGGAGTGCAGGCGGCGGCTCGGGCGGAGCAGCGGCTGCGGGCGCCTGGGCCCAGATCGGCCCGGGGCGGGCCGCGGATGGGCTCCAGCGGGCCCATGCGGCGGAGGCGCGGTGGAGACGGCGGCGGGGACACATGGCGTGCATGGGTTGGCTGCGGCGGCGGGACGGACATGTCCGTCGGCGGGCGGACGTGTCCGGCGGCGCGAGGATGAAGATTGCTAGGGTTTGGAGTGCGAAAAATCGGGGAGGGACACATATTTATAGGTAGAGGGAGCTAGGAGAGTCCAAATGAGGAGCGGTTTTCGCCCACACGATCGTGATCGAACGACCGAGAGCATGGAGGGTGTTAGGATGTGCTTTGGGCCAGTTTGGGGGGATGTTGGGCTACAAGACAAAAGAGACTTTTACGGTTACCCGGTTAACCGTTGGAGTATCAAACGACCTCCAAATGTTATGAAACTTGACAGGCAGTCTACCGGTGCTATACCAAGGCCGCTTGGCAAACCTCGGGCCATTCCGAGAAAGTTTAACACCCACTCACAAAAGGAGACAAAAGGGGAACGCCGGAGGACATAGGAGTGCCGGATTGCAAAACGGACAACGGGGAAAATGCTCGGATGCATGAGATGAACACGTATGCAAAATGAGATGCACATGATGACATGATAAAATGCAACACGCAAGAAAATGACAAGGCAACGACGGCGAATAACTGGCAGACACCTAGCGCATCGAATCCGGGGCGTTACAACACTCCTCCACTAACAAGAGATCTCGTCCCGAGATCTTAGGACCGAGACGGAAGGGAAAATGGATGAGGTGAAACAAGAACTCAAGAGAAGAAGCAAAGAATCGAGAGAACTCGAGAAGAAGAGAGGAATGACGAGAATGACGAGAATCGAAAACTCACGGAATCAGATAGACTATGAAACCATTCCGGTTAGAATGAGATAAGAAACGAATAAGAATGAAAGGATTTAGGTAGCACTTCGGCTGAAAATTGAAGGAAAAGAGACCTGAGCTTCACAAGATGGGATGACACTTGACGAGGTGAACAACACAATACCTCCAGAAGAATTGAAAGAATGAGCACCTCAGGAAGCAAGAAGAAGAAGATACTTGAGCTCTTCCAACAAAATCTTGATGAACTCTTGAAGAATGAATTAAATCATGAAGAACCACCGTGAAGAACTCCGGTACAAAAAGGATAATGAGATAGAATGAAGGATGAAAGAATAAGAGGAGACTTGCGATGATTTAGATGGAGGTTTCGACGAAATGGCCGAGGAAAATTTGAACTCCGAAAAAGAAAAGATGAAAACACTTGGAACTAGAAATTATTCCTCACGAACAAACTCCGAAGGAAGGGATTACTCACTTGGATGAAATAAGAATAAGATCTATTGTATGCTTATCCTTCATCAAATTAAATTGATGATGAATTTTGCATACTACTTATTCTTCTTGAAAAGGATTAAGGGGAATATGGCGCAAAACTTGAGAGAGTCTTCATGAACCACCGGTAGGATTGGAAATAACGAATGAATTAAAATGATAATCAAAGAAAATAATCTGAAAGAACCACCGTAAGAATTAGAAAAATGACTGATGAAAGAGAATGAATCGCCGGAAAGAATTAGAGAAGCACGAATATACTTGAGGGAATTAAAATGCAAGTGAAGAAAAGAGATCGCGAACTGATTAAAGAACACTTGAACGAAGTGCCGGGATAAATAGAGAACGATAACTGGAATGATGGCCTCCGGTGAAAAGAAACGGAAAAACCACTTCTGACATACTCCGGATGGGTAAGAAAAGAATATTTGACAAATGGAATAATTGAGAGGATAAAAAGAAGCTAGAACCATGAATCTTTGGAAGAACGGACAGGATTTAGAGGAAAAACTCTTCTTCTCAAGTTCTTGTTTCACCTCATTCCTTGTCCCGCCACAAGCGTCGAAAAAAGGAGTGATAGAAAAAAGACTTTGCAATGACTAAGAAGAAGTGCACTTATTATAAAATAGCTCACATAAATTTAAGAGCCCCCATGTGACTTGGGTAAAAGAATTTTATGTATAATGATTGTATGTACCGAAGTACTTGTATCATATCTGTGTTTACCCGAACTCTATACGCATCTTAACCGACCGTCGGCTTCTCCCTCTTCGGTCAAGGACCCGAAAAGTGTTATGTACTCCACCTGTCAAGAATATTGACGGTGTTTCCAATAACCGGGCAATAAGGCCATAAGTCTATAACAGACAAAGAGCGCTCAGGGAACTTATGCTATATTACCGATGAAGTGTAAGAAGCATCTTCGAAGAAAATAGTGCCCCCACCGATACCTTTCTTCGGTTGCTCATTATTACCGTGAGACTTGTGCAATAGATTTTTTGTACTCATGAGTTCCGTGTGTGCCGACCATTATTAAAAACAGTAAGAGCGCTAGCTTTCGGCTTCACCCAGTCTGAGGTCTGGCTCGGATGACCCGATCGTGACAATCCGTAGAGGTGCCCCCTTTACTCGCTGGCCGAACAATTGGGAATGTAGGGGTAAACACCTGAGCAAGGCAACGCAACTTGCAAATCGCTTAAGTCAACATGGTGCATATTGTGGCATAATACACGAACAAGGAACGAAGCCGTACAAGTATAATCATTTGCATGTGGAAAGGCTTCATAAAGGAAGCCCCCAAGTAAATGGGGTATTTGAATTTGTGTGTCACAAACAAAGTTTGGACAAGGAAGTTTTTTCAAAAACAACTTTTTCCCAAAAAAGTGTAACGCTTGGTCGAACCAAACAAAATTTAAAACTGGAAGTTTGTGAGCATGAAAGTGACCTAGTTGGTAAATGTGCTCGGTGTTGAAAACGCGATCCGGGCTTGTGGCGGGACGAAGACATCCATTGGTCTCTGACAGATCCGGCAAGGTTCGTTGTCCTCGGCATGGCCGAGGTCCCAGCCACCAAGCCCGTCCCGAGGTGTCCGATAAAAGAGCTCGACTTGACGAAGTGGCGACATAGCGCAGTTGACGTGTTGAGGAGCAGCCCCCGATCCAGCCGGGCTGACGAAGCTGGTCAGCTGATGATGCCGGAGTCCTCGGAGTAGGTTTGATGAAGATATGGCAAAGCCCCCGGTCTAACCGAGGTGACAGTGTGGCCTATCAAAGCCGATTACCAGCACACATAAAATAATGCAAGCCCAAAGTAATAATGGAAAAGAAAATAATTAAAAAAACTAATTTAAATGAAGCAAATAATTGAAGAAGTTTGGCCTGGGTGCCGAGGTCGGCCTGGAGCCGAGGTCAATGTCAATGCAGGGCGCCGGCTCAGTGCGGTAAAGGCCGAGTTCGCCCAGCAGTCCGAGTTCCGGATGAGGAATTTGTTCGATCATGGTTAGAAAGCTGACCGCACCATTACATAGGCACGGAAGAGAGAGAACTAGCCAAAGATTGTGCGGTGCTTAATTAAATAGTATGCAGAGAAAAAAGAGATAGAGCACTCCCTGGAATACATGGAGACCGAGCCAAACTCTTGTCAGCTCACGTGAGCTGGTGCGCGTGAAGTGTCCGGCGCTGCTCCTCGGCAGGCCGCCGAATACCCGCGTAGCCCTAGTAATAAGGGCTAGAGATTGCATGTGAGAGTATACAAAAGACAGACTATTAGGTAGACTGGTTAATAATTAAACAGTGAAGAAAAGAGATAAAGGACCGGGTGACCCTGTGCGTCGACAACCTTCTGAAACTTTGGTTGCTTCCACGCACTACTCCGCATGAGAGGTTACTTCCACATGGGCCGCATGGGCCATCTCCGTGCAATGTTCCTCGATGTTCCGCACGAGCACTAGTGTCGTGTGGTCCTCTGCTGGACTACCGCAGGTCTCATGAGTTGCTGTCCATCCAACGTACGGGGCTGGCGCTGATCGGGTAACCCGGGGTTATGTGTCCTGGCGCTGGGGCGGAGTTTGGCCGCCGGGCCTCCTGCCACCGCTGCTCTAGGTGCGCCTTGTAATTAGACGCTGGTGTACCTACGTGCGCTTCTCATCTTGGTAGTGCATACGCGCGAAGCCGAACCCAATCCGCGGGTACTATAACACAGAGCGACAACGATGTTGTTTGCAAAAGAATTGATCAACACAGTTAGTCTTAAAAAGTAGTAGCGGTATATAGTAGTACCACTTATCAGGCTAAGGTCCAGTCAGTACGTGAATTGATGGAAGACAGACCATTAAAGAAAAGTACATCTTAGTTAAATAATGAGGAGAAAGAAAGAGAAATGATAGAATCTCCCTGAACAGCCGTCGATCCGAAGTACTGTTAGCCCCCATGCACTTTCCATATGGTCAGTCCAGATAGGCTCGAACAGGAGGTTCTCGGCTAGATCTTTCCATGAAGCTGATTTGGCGGCTGGCACCAAGTTCAGCCATCAAGCCTCCTGCCGCTGCTGCTCTACGCGCGTGTCGCCTCTGGCGCAATATTCTGCAGATTGTCTATAGCACGCCGTACGAGGGCGGACCAACGAGCTGCCGAACCCTGCACGCGGCAGCCGCCACATAAAAATTCTACGGGATTGATTTATGCAAACAAAAATCATACAAGGCGACAACAACGATTTGCGAAAAATGAGATCGGCCTAAAATAGATCTAACTAAAAAAATATCACCTGATCATCCCATCAATCCGTTATGACCACCCAGCAGGCTCTCAATGAAAGCACCAATGTCAGTTCAATATCCGGCGTATCTCGTAGTAGGGGTCCTAAGCTAGGCGTCTTGGCGCGATGGTAACATGGACATGAGGTTACCCAGCTTCAGGCTCTCTTGATGAGATAATACCCTACATGCTGCTTTTGATTGTATTTGTAAGGGGTGTAGTACATAGTACATGTATCTACTACGAGATTGTAGTAATGAATATGAGATTGTCTATTGACTAGCCTGGCCTCGATTTATATAAGACACCGGAGGCCTAGGGTTAAGGAGAGTCCTTGTCTTGGGTGCCAAGTCTTGTGGAGTCTTCCTTGTATGCGGCAGGGGTTGTCTAAACTGGACCATGAGTATGCGGCCATGGGGGTCCTCGGCCCAATCTAACTGATTGGAAGACAACATGGTGAGTACCCCCTAGTCCAGGACACCGTCACCGACCACCAAGTGGATGGGATAAAACAACATATCAAGCCGAATACCAACCCACACCCCCGCGCCGAAGAGGCGGGAAGACAGCAGCCGCAGGATATATACACGTATGATTGAGAATGCGACCTAGCCAATAAAGTTGGCCAGACTAGATCAATCTACCGATCAAGGGGTCGTGCCCCGGTGTGAGACAATGGCTATGAAGCCCGGGGTGATGACCATTCAGATGTCAGCCGATCTCTGCCGCGACATTGCGCGATATAGAGGGGCACCCCCTATGCTTCACAGATGAGGTCATGGAGCATCAATTTCTGGAAGGGTTTAAACCCGTAAACATCAAACAATATGATGGAACAATGGATCCGGATGTCTGGATTGCAGATTTCCTTCTCCACATTCATATGGCTCGAGGAGATGATCTCCACACCATTAAATATCTTCCTCTAAAGCTGAAAGGACCAGCACGGCACTGGTTAAACAACCTCCCAGAAAACTCCATTGGAACCTAGGAAGACTTGGATGATGCTTTTAGGGCTAACTCTCAGGGCACTTATGTCCAGCCATCGGATGCTGACGACTTAAGTCACATAATTCAGCAGCCAAGAGAATCAACTTGTAAGCTTTGGAATCGGTTCTTAACTAAAAAGAACCAGATCGTAGACTGTCTGGATGCCAAAGCCTTAGCAGACTTTAAGCACAGCGTCCGTGACGAATGGCTCGCCTGACACCTTGGGCAGGAAAAGCCGAAGACCATGGCACGACACTCATGACCCGCTTATGTGCGGGCGAAGACAGCTGGCTGGCTCGTAGAAGCAACAGCTCGGGTGACCCTGGCACCTATGAGGTGCGGGACGACAATGGTAAACCTCACCAAAATAAAAACAAATGTCGGAACAAAAACAACGACGACGCAGACGATACGACAGTCAATGCTGGATTCAGCGGTCCTAAGTCCGGTTAACGGAATAAAACTTTCAAAGGCAACAAAGACAAGCCATCCGACTTAGATAAAATCCTTGAGAGGCCCTATTAGATTCATGGCACACCCGATGAGCCTGCAAATCATACCAACAGGAACTTATGGGTTTTCAAACTAGCCGGTAAGTTAAAAACCAAACACAAGGGAAAAGGGACTGCAAGCGAGACGATGACGAGCCCCCTCAGCTGAGCATCGGG
>NC_041387.1:642852310-642885580 GCF_002162155.2 Triticum dicoccoides
CCCCCCCGAAGTGAAGACAGTAAACATGATCTACGTCACTCACATTCCCAAAAGGGAGCGCAAGCGCGCACTTCGGGGTGTCTACGCTGTAGAGACTGTCGCCCCCGAGTTTAACCCATGGTCAGCCTGCCCTATCACTTTTGATCGTAGGGATCACCCAACTAGTATCCGTCATGGGGATTCAGCCGCCCTGGTTCTGGATCCAATTATTGACGGATATCACGTCACTAGAGTCCATATGGACGGAGGAAGCAGTCTCAACTTGATTTATCAAGATACTATCCATAAGATGGGGATTGGCCCATCACGAATCAAGCCTAGTAACACTACCTTTAAAGGTGTGATACCAGGAGTGGAGGCCCGTTGCACGGGCTCAATCACATTGGAGGTAGTATTCGGCTCACCAGATAACTTTGCAGCGAAGAGTTAATCTTCGACATTGTCCCTTTTTGCAGTGGCTAGCATGCACTTCTTTGACGAACTGCTCTCGCCCGCTTTAATGCAGTCCTGCACTATGCTTAGTTGAAGCTCAAGATGCCTGGACCTCGCGGCGTTATTACAGTCAATGGTAATATGGAGCGATCACTCCATAGTGAAGAGCACACTGCGACCCTTGGAGCCGAAGTATATGGCGGCATTATCAAGCTGAACAGTTCACCAGCCAATAAAGCCAACTACGCATCCAAACGAGTCCGGTCCATGCATAATAGCGATAAATCAACGGATCCGGACCTTGATTAGCAGTTCGGCTTCCGCCGATCGCCCCACTAGGTCGCAACCTACATACTTCGCGTACATAATTACGCACTAAAAATACCTTGGGTGGCGCCGGAGGCACATTGCGGAATATTTCCATTACACGGCTCGACCATAAGTGGACCGCATACATCATTTTCCTTTCAACCAGGTTCATCGAGAGCCCTACTTACAAGATTGTTGTCACAGGAGATCCTTTTAAGGCTGGCCCGCCCCAACCATCAAATACTCCTCTCAAAGGACTTACTACTAAGGAGAAAAGGCACAGACGTGCAGCAGGCCATCATTGGAGTTTCTTTCCCGAACTATGATTTATTCGCCATGTGTTAGACTTTCCCTTATGTAAAATATTTTCTTTTTGTCTTTGGGCATGTAATATGACCTTAATATTGAGCAGCATTGCCGGTCATCGACGTATCAATAAAGATATAAGGGACGCATATGATTATTACTTTCTTGGTTGGCTTTTGGGTTTTTCCTTGTCATTTGCGCCCCCCCTTACGTTCGAATGACTTACGTGGTTTAACACGGTCTTCATACCAGGGGCTGTATTCGGCCCCGCAAAATTCTTAACACCGAACACCTATAGGGAACTCTTCGGTGTCCCGGATATGGCATTATATGCATCAGCCCTGAATCATGTCTTTGGTCTATAGTTGGGTTGCCTGGCTCTTGTGTTTGCCACCTTACGTTCCACAGGTTCAGCTAACGTAGTAAAGGGAGAACTACTGCGATTGTATTTCTGGTTCATTCGGTCAAGTACCTCAGTAGAGAAAGCCGAAAACTGACTATCATGATAAGCGAGAGCAGGTCAGCAATCCGGTGACTTAGTGTTATACTACGAATTGTTCGCGATTTATTCCATATCATATGAGGGGCTGGGTTTTTGACTAGCCGCATTGCAAAGGGGCCGCACTCCAGATTGCTGATCATGCAATGAGGGGCTAGTACTTAGCGCCACCAGTGGACTCTTATGGCTAAGTGAAAGTAATAAAGCTGCATAGTATGATTGCCTAGTTCACTCAGCAAGACGCCTCCTACATAGGACCAAGACGTTGGATTAAGTGTTGTCATGCATTCCCGAACACCCCTGTAATATTTACATGGGGGCTGAAGCCGACGACTGGTAAACTTTCAGATATATAAAACAGACAAAATAGGAGGATAAACTAATCATAAAAAGCATAACTATTTTTTACATCATGAGTTCATTGTATGACTCTTACAACCGGACTCAAGTACTAAAATATGACGTCCTTTGAGCATAGGCCCTCCACAATGTGGGCTCCCTCGAGGACCTTGTCAAAGTACTACTCTAGTTGCCGGTGCTCTTTGCCTTCAGGTCGCCCTCTGGAAGCAATTTCGGTGGCGTTCATCTTCGCCCACTGCACCTTAACACGGGCGAAGGCCATCCAAGCACCTTCGATGCAGGACGACTGCTTGAGGGTGTTGATCCAAGGAAGCGCATCCACCAGCTGCTTCACGAGACCAAAGTGGCTGCTAGGTATGGCCTCGGCCGGCCATAGACGTATTATCACATCCTTCATGGCCAGTCCAGCCACCCAGTGCAGCTGAGACAGCTGCTTCAGCTTGTCACTCAGGGGAACTAGAAGTTCTGGTGCAAGGTACTGCGACCAGATAGTTTCTCCGTCGAGCTCCCCTCTTCGGATCGAAAGAATGAGGCGGCATCCGAAATACTCTTCGACAGCTCCGCAAAGGCGTGTGGAGAACTCCAAACTTGGGCCAGTAAAACATATCTCTTACTTGTATATCTACTCTACATGATAAAGGCCTTACCAGCCGCAATCTGCCTCAACTCTGCATGATAAAGGCCTTACCAGACACATGGCCCCTGTCATCTTCGCGTTCTTCAACTCCTTGTCCATCTTCCTCACGAACGGCGTGAGGGAAGGGTTGGTGATCTTTTCAGATTTCCACCACTTGTCAGAGACAGGGAATGCAGTCGGCAGCTTTAGCGAGCTCTAGGAGCTCTTGGCGTCCATCAAGATCCACCTCTTCACGGTGTCCTCTACCTTCTTCCCGACGCGGGAGATTGCATTGCCGCCCCTTGCTACGACGAAACAAATGCACCTGACCAGATTGTCGCCGGTTTTGCGAAGATAGAAGAAATGGCGGAACAAAGCGGCGGAGGGCATCACCCCCATGAACGCCTCACAATAGAAGGCAAAGAGGGACAGAAGAAGGATGGAGTTGGCATGGATGTGGAGCGCATGGAGTCCATAGTGGTGAAGAATGGCAAAGAAGAATGGGGAGAACAGAGGTACCAGCCCGGAGAAGACGCTGTGCATGAAGAAGGGGAAAAAGTTGTTGCTCGCGGGCTCCGGGAAAGCGGTAGCGACCCGTAGCATGGTCTTCTTCCACTCATTGTCGTCGCTCGCCGTCTGTAGAAGCATTGTCTGGAGCTTCTCTCTGGGCACGCAGGGCGCTAGCAGCCCAGGCTCGTACCAGGCAGAGCCGGCGGCCGAGGAGGAAGCTGTGGTCTTCTCAGCAGCCATCAGGTAAGAGGTTTGGCAGAGAATCAGCAGATCTGGGAGTTCTTCCGCTACGGGGAGAAGGGGATCTAGAGAAATACGAAGGAGAAGCAATGAAAGCCTGGCGTCAGACGGCGCCCATTTTCTCAAATCGATCAGTTGGCGAGGCAGCATGGGGAAGTGAAGTCACCCACGTCCCATCGACCGCCACGCGTCATCAAGGCCACAAGCGGTTAGGGCCCGCGGCGCTCTGCACTTGCCCTTTGGCTTCGCCTGGAAGCCAAGCCCGAGCGCGCCTTGGGCCCTAGGGCTACTGTTGGCGTCCTGGACTTGGGGGTATCTAGTCCTGCCTGCCTGCGGCCCACCACGTGGCTTCATTGATGGCCTGGTACGGCCCAGCTTCAGCACCAACACTACAAGCCCCTCGTGAGGGGCCAAGCATCGCGAGGCGGATGAGGCCAAGACCCCTGAAGGAAGCAACCTTCTCAGGAGGGCTCCTGAGGGGGGCGGAGAGTTCTATGCAGCTACCTCATGAGGCTCAGCTGATGTGAGCCATGACGACCAAGGCCAGGCGGGCGCCAGGCGGGCGCAGAGCGTAGGTTTCCTCTTTGGTGCAAGGGAGGCAAGCCGCAGACGCGGAGTCCTGAGGAATCATCCAAAGGTTTCCATTCTAGTGCAATGAGACCAAGACCGCCAAGACGGCAGGACGGAGGTCATCACCGAGCCCACCGCCGTGTCATCGCCAGAGGCTTTTCACAGGCGGAGACTACTTTTGTCAAGATAGACTGTACTACTTGTCCCCTTTCAAATCCCGCCGTTGTGGAATCCCTTCCTGCTCATATTTGGGAAGAGGACCAAGCCACTATATATAGGACCTAGCCACCACCATGGAGGGGGACGGATCCATTCGGACCAGAACCACTACACAGCTCAGGAACTCCTCACCTCTCGAGGCTAGTTCATCCTCTATACTTGTTCATATATAGCCCCTCAAAGCAATCCACCACACCACACTAGAGTAGGTTATTACACCACAATGGTGCCCTGAACCAGTATAAATCTTTGTGTCTCTGTGTCTCTTTGATCTTGATGCGTTAGGCCTAGTGAGATCGCGGGTAGTTAGGCTGGGCAGGTTGAGATCTCTGCATGCACCCCAGAGTTCAAACCTTTCACGGGTTGCCGGATCCCGAATTCCGACAAGGAGTAGGGTTTTACCTCCATTAAGAGGGCCAAACCTGGGTAAACACCGTGTCCTTTGTCCATAGTTACCATTGATGCTCAAACATATAGCTTGGGTCCCCCTACCCGAGATCTGCCAGTTTTGACACCGACACAAGGTACTCCTCCAGTATTAGTGAGTTGCATGATCTCATGGTCATAGAAACATATACTTGACGTGCAGAAAACGATAGCAATAAACTTGACATGATCATATGCTACGTTTATAGTTTGGGTCTTGTCCATCACATCATTCTCCTAATGATGTTATCTCGTTATCAAATGACAACTCATGTCCATGGTTAGGAAACCTTAACCATCTTTGATCAATGAGCTAGTCTATTAGAGGCTCACTAGGGACATGTTGTCTATGTATCCACACATGTACGTGAGTTTCCGATCAATACAATTCTAGCATGGATAATAAACGATTATCATGAACAGGGAAATATGATAATAACCAATTTATTATTGCCTCAAGGGCATATTTCCAACAGTCTCTCACTTGCACTAGAGTCAATAATCTAGTTCCCATCACCATGTGATTAACACCCAATGAGTTCTGGGATTTGATCATGTTTTGCTTGTGAGAGAGGTTTTAGTCAACGGGTCTGCAACATTCAGATCCGCGTGTACTTTGCAAATCTCTGTGTCATATTGTAGATGCTGCTACCTGCTACCTCTTGAGCTTGCGTTGGTTTTTCCCTTGAAGAGGAAAGGGTGATGCAGCAAAGTAGAGTAACTATTTCCCTTAGTTTGAGAACCAAGGTATCAATCCAGTAGGAGATAACACACAAGTGACCGAATACCTACACAAACAATCAACAACTTGCACCCAATGCGATAAAGGGGTTGTCAATCCCTTCATGGTTACTTGCAAAAGTGAGATGTAATACAGATAGATAAACGTTAAAGTACTTTTTTTTGGTATTTTTGGTTTATAGATCGGAAAGTAAAAGATTGCAAAATAGTAGATCGGAAACTAGTATGATGTAAAAGAGATTCAATATAATGGAAAAGAGACCCGGGGGGCCATAGTTTTCACTAGTGGCTTCTCTCAAGATAGCAAATAATACAGTGGATGAACAAATTACTGTCGAGCAATTGATAGAAGAGCTCATAATTATGATGATATCTAAGGCAATGATCATGAACATAGGCATCACATCCATGTCAAGTAGACCGAAATGATTCTGCATCTACTACTATTACTCAACACATCGATCGCTTTCCAGCATGCATCTAGAGTATTAAGTTCATAAAGAACGGAGTAACACATTAAATAAGATGACATGATGTAGAGGAATTAACTCAACCAATATGATGAAGCCCATCTTTTTATCCTCGATGGCAACAATACAATATGTGCCTTGTTACCCCTACTGTCACTGGGAAAGGACACCACAAGATTGAACGCAGAGCTAAGCACTTCTCCCATTGCAAGAAAAACCAATCTAGTAGGTGTAGCGACCAGACCTCAAACGGTCAAGTCTCTGTGCATCAGTGTCATCCCTGGATCGGTAATGCTGACACACACAGTACTTGAGGATTTATAACAGAGTTTCAATCACACATTTATTGCATCGAGTCCTCATAAAGAGTATTATTACATGAATAAATCATGGCTGAGGGCCATCTAAACTAGATAACAGCGGAAGGCTTCGAAGGTAAATGAGTCCATCAACTCCAAGGCATAGCTGAGTGCAAAACAATGACCTATCGCACCTTATTCGTCATCTGAGTAGTCTGCAACATAAGACGTTGCAGCCCGAAATGGGCCAGCACATGGAATATGCTGGCATAGTTACATTGTAAAAGCAATGATAATGCAAAGACTATATCTACATGCAATATTTGGCTGGTGGAGGCTGTAAGTTTCATGATTTTGGATAAAGCTAATTTTTTCCTACAACAAAGGAATAAATTTATTTAACTACTCCCATGTTGCCAATTATTTGAGAAGGTTCCTCCAACTCAAATTCCAATTAAAAGTATCATCATTAACCCATCATCAAAATTCATTAAAGTAACGTGATGAGATCACATCAATAGATTCAAGTACTAGATACCCAAGATGTCCATAACCAGGGACATGGCTAACCATTATTAGTTTGTACACTCTGCAGAGGTTTGCACACTTTTCCCCACAAGACTCGACCGCATCCATGATCGGATGATTGAGACATAGCCTTTCTGAAGCATTAACTCTCTACTCTGGGTAGACAATACCACCTACAACCCTCTACATCTGCTAGTCTACCTCTTCAAGAGCTCACACTACTTACTCAAATATGCCAGAGCCCATAATGGCTTGTTGCTGCACACGGAAGATTCTGGCATGAAATAATCTTATGATCCCTTTTTGCCTGGATGGCATTCCATAGGATAATCCGGGATTTCCAAAACAGACAACACTGGGTACTCCAGGTGCCTCAACCAATCCACCCAGATTTGTATTAAAGTTGCCACCTTAATGTTATCCATAATTAAATAACTCTCAAACTTCCAGGTGTGAATCACGATCCAATCCCCGTCTACGAGCATGGCTAAGAAATAATAAGCATAACATATATTACCGGGGTGATCAATAGGTATTAAGATCCTACCTCAAGCACTACAACCAAAATCACATGTTCCCAATCCTATCAATGCAAAAATTTGTGGGCCAGAACTAATGCATAGTAAAAACTAGGTATAAAAGGGTATGATCAAAGTGTAACTTGCCTTACTGATGATCCGCAAACTCTAGAGATTCGTAGTAACAAGCTTCACACTCTGGGTAATCTAGCGTACACAAACAATAGCATACATAAGCAGTCACTCAATCGAAACACGAGAAAACTCGAGATAAGATCCAAATCAAACATGAAACAAGCAACAACTTAAACTAACAAGAGTCTAAAGCTAACAGCTTATTATCTTGTGAATTAGATCTTAACATAAAGTACATGTGATTAGCTACGATTCGCAAAAAGATTCAACTCAAACGGAACAACGAAACTCCAAATCCGAATGAAACAAGATCGTTTACTAATCTGGACTAAAGTCAAATTTTACAGTACCAAAATCATGTTCAAGTTGATTAACTCGAAAGAGGGCTTTGAGACGAAGATTTAGGCGCTGGTTTCATCTAATTTGGGCAAATGAGTAAAAAGTTGTACTAGTTTAAAGATCAGGGGCTGAATCATGATAAAAATAATCGCAGACAAAATCCCTGGAAAATAAAATAAAACGAACAAACTAACGAATGAACTTTCGCTGTCCGAAACCTAACCGGCGAACAATGTTTATTAAAACGAACAAACGGACGAACATCCACTAAATAAATAAACCGACGAAAACCGAACCAATCTATTGAAAAAACAGATCTATAGGGTTTAAAAAACCGAACGGCTGTATACCTAAACCAAAAAAAGACTGGGGCGGCGGCTTCCGGTGAGATCCCGCGGCGCTGGCGCGGCGGTGTGGGTGGCTGCGGCGGCGGCGGCGGCGGTGGCGCGACGCGGGGTGGCGGCACGGGGAGCGACAGCAGCATGGAGTGGCTAGGCGGCGCCTGTGCTCTACTTCTGCTGCTGCAGGGCGGGTGTCGGTGTCAAAACCAGCAGATCTCGGGTAGGGGGTCCCGAACTGTGCCTCTAAGGCTAATGGTAACAGGAGGCTGGGGACACAATGTTTACCCAGGTTCAGGCCCTCTCGATGGAGGTAATACCCTACTTCCTCCTCGATTGATCTTCATGATATGAGTATTACAAGAGTTGATCTACCACGAGATCGTAGAGGCTAAACCCTAGAAGCTAGCCTATGATTATGATTGTTCTTGTCCTATGGACCAAACCCTCCGGTTTATATAGACACCGGAGGGGGCTAGGGTTACACAGAGTCGGTTACACAGAAGGAGATCTACATATCCGAATTGCCAAGATTGCCTTCCATGCTAAGGAGAGTCCCATCCGGACACGGGACGAAGTCTTCGATCTTGTATCTTCATAGTCCAATAGTCCAGCCAAAGTATATAGTCCGGCTGTCCAAGGACCCCCTAATCTAGGACTCCCTCAGTAGCCCCTGAACCAGGCTTCAATTACGATGAGTCCGGCGCGCAGATTGTATTCGACATTGCAAGGCGGGTTCTCCTCCAAATCCAGAGTTCCTGTTGTAACGAGTAGTGTCCGGCTTCCCATTAATGTTGTACTCCTCGGCTTCTGTGCTTCAATAATGATTAGCTCCACATGTCGAGCGAATGCGAGAAGTTGGGGCATTTTTACATTTGCCACCCTAACCATGTAAGTAAATTGTCTATTTAACAAGACAAGGATCCTCAGATCCAAATCACACCATCCTCCCCTTAGCAAGCATCTCATCAGAGCGTGACCGGAAGAAACCATCCCATCATGGCCGGCCGTCACAGGTCGTCCTCTTGCTCTCCTAGCACTAAGCCAGGTGATTGGGAGAAGTGTTCTGTTCCCCATAGCCGATAAGTAGAGTTGCATACCAAAGGGTTTCTCCCGCCTGCATACATGGTCCCCGTCTGAGCCGGACTGGCCACCTATAATGGCAAGGAGCAAGCGGAGAGCTTTCCCAACCCATCCAAGGGGGAGCGGGTATGCCTTGTCCCTTATTTGCTGAGGGGACTCGGGTTTCCAATCCACCCATTGCTCTGCGGGCTCCTGGAGTTTTATGGCCTCCAGCTGCATAATTTCACCCCTGCCTCCGTACTGCATATTGTAGGCTAGGTAGCCCTTTGCGAGCTATTTCTAGGCTATGAGGCTCATTTCGAGCTATGGAATAGGCTATTCTGCCTTGTCCCCCATAATCAGGAGGGATCAATATATCAAGTGGACGGAGCCGAAATATGGCGCGTTGCCGAGACCGGATACTTGCTCGGCACTCTAAAGAAGGCATCCGAAGACTGGCCTTCGGAGTGGTTTTATGTAGAGGACGTCCCCCTCCCGGACCCAATTCGTACGGGCCTTCCTGAGTTTTCTAATACTCCGCTGAAGAAACGCCACAGCTGGCGCCCCCGGAGCCCCCAGGAGGAAGATAACAGAGAAGTCCTTTACCTGATGGGCAGGATAAAAACGCTGGCCAAATCAGGATTGACAATAATCAAAGTTATGTCAATATGCATAATGCGGGGGGTGCAGCCACTTCAATATCGGGGGAAACCCATGTGGCACTTAAATGGAGAAGACGACGCCACCCGCTGCGGTCGTAAAGGTCCGGACTCCACCACCGCTCTGGCAAAAATACTGCCGGTTTGTACAAAGGAGAAGAAGAGGAGTTCCTCCGTACTAAGCCACGGAATGGATTTTCTATGTACAACCCCCCAAGCTGGGTGAGCTGCAGTCCTTTAGTCAACTCCATTCACTCCCGTACTCTTTATCATAAATACTCACCTTGCCAATTCCAAGCAGGAACTGCAAAAGGCCGTGAGGGAGATTCACAGCCCATCTCCATAGCCGGAGGACCCTGACCGGGCCCTCGACCCCGGACTTGAAGAAGATCCAGACATATCTGTGGAGCTGGTCGACATGACATTTTACCAGGCAACCCGTGATGACACTCTGGTGGCCATCATTGCCGACTATCCCGGACTGCTCCCTGCATTGAGTGTAAGTAAAACCGAAGTCCTAACTTCCGGGAAGGATTCCTTCTTTACACCTTACCTTATGCACATATATTGTACTTTATAGAAACGGCTACCGAGTTGTCGTGCCGAGCCCACGGGGGCTCATCAGCAAATGGCACCCAGGCCAGGCAGGCTTAAGAGGAAGGCGGTTAGGATTGAGACGTCATCACAGAGGTATAATTAAAAACCTGCTCTGTGATTATCATCTTGGAAATGTAACAGTGTCTATTGTGTCCTGGCAGAAAGAGTAGTCGTCGGACTATGTCCGGAGACCCTGCCGGCCATGCCTCCGCCAGCTGGATTCCATAACCAGCCTCAAGGGTGGAGGCTAATGTGGGGACAACGCCGAACTGTCCTCCTGCAGAGGATGCGGGTAGGACCTCCGATACTAACTCCAAAGTAGAGAGCGCCATGAATCATCGGCGCTGATGGGCCGTACTCCGTGACGCTAGTTTCTCCGAAGAGGCATTTAATGCCTTCAACTCAGGAGACGCGTACATCCGAGCCGCTCAAGATGGACTCGCCAGAGCTACAGACTAGTATGTAAAGGATATACGGGTAAGGAAATTTGATAAGTATGTATATCAGTAGCCTCTGAGACTTGAAACAGTTGGCACAGCTGATTTAAGGATCATTGTATGCATAGGTTCTTGTAGAGAAGAATACCCATTTATCTCAAGAGCTAGAGGAATACAAGGCCCAGCTGAGGGCCACAGTTTCCAAAATAGAGGAATCCAAGAGGGCCTCATCTGGTAATACTTGTCTCAATGAAAGAGAATGTAAGTATGTACACCAGTTAATATTCTGCATGTTTGACAAATCTAATCATTAGATTCTGCAGACAATCCCAGAGAGAATCCGGAGATCGTACGAGAGGATGAGCCGCATACTCGAAGACAACTAAAGGCTGGCGAGCGCGTGCTTATGCAGGTTAGGCGGGAGAAAAACGATCTCCAAGATGCCAATATCCGGCTGGGCATCAAATTAGCAGATGTTCAGGCCCAGCTAGCTGACTCCGTGAAGGAGAATAGGAGGCTTTGATGCGGCATTTATGGTAGGTTCTTTAAACGAACCATTATACAGTTCGGTGAAGAAACGAGGTAACAAAGTTATGTCTGTAGGTATGCTGGCATGCCATCCTAAAGAGGATATGCCCGGATCCACAGGCGATCTGCTGCAAGATCTTTCACAACTGCACGAACGAGGTCGACAGGTGATGCAGGGGGGATCCTTGTGGCCATCCGCTTCCCTGCCAGGAGGCATGGGGGAGCTTGTGGAGATGCTCAAGAAAGCACGGCGGCGCTTATGATTATGGAAGATATCGGCCTGCCGACATTGTTGAGGAAATCATTAACTGGTAGCTGCTCGGTTGGCTGGTGAGTAGGGGATTAATCGGCTAATCCGCAAGTTAATCGACCATTTAATCAATTAATCGGATGATTTATCAGTTTATAGGCTACTCGGCGACCCTACGAGTAGGGATTAATCGGCAAGTTAACTGGTTAATCGGATGAATTGTTGAACAGGGCCTGCCGACAAGGTGCAAGGGAAGCCTGGGCCATGGTGAAGACGCGATACTCCAAGGCTGACCCGAACCATATGGCCGAGGTCGGACCTGTAGGACCAGATGGGAAAGAGATCCCCGTAAGTCTGGTATATGACCAAGTAGAATTAGCCGCAGAGTATTCCCAACAGGATTGTAGGCTAGACAGCCTGTTGGATGGTATAGAAGAATAATTTTGCTAGTCCAAGTGACTATGTACTTCAGTGGACGTATGTAGTCCCTAGCCAGATTGTAAATCATTTGTCTTGGCAGACCTTTTTGCTTCAGCCTCCGGACCCGACAGTTCGAAGTGTATCCGAATACCCGTTTAGTTATGTAAAACCGGGGTACACATGGAAACTAGGCATAGGGGTCATAAGTGCTTGAACAGACAAGTACCCAACTAGTTATGTTATATTACATGGATAGTAAGAAACATCTTCCAGAGAGAATAGTTCCATTAAGGGTTCCTTTCCCTGGGTACGCATGCATTAATATGCATGTCCGAACTGTGACCAGAGGCGCAGGATACAAAACATCTCGGGATTTATGTTGTAATAGATAAAAAATATCTTTTGTTCACCGACCGAATATTCCCTTAAGAACGCTAGTTTTCCGCTTCACCCAGTATGAGGTACACATCCGGCTGACCCGTAAGTAACAATCTCAGAGGTGCTTCCCTAATGCCCTAGCGGAATTAACGGGAACGTAGGGCATAAACACAAGAGCCAGGCAACCTAGCTTGGCCAAAACTTAAGTCATATCGATGAATATAATGGCGAAAAAAGGGCACATATGGAGAAGTTACACATGTGCACTGGGCATGAAGCCCGGAAAATAATTATATTAAGCTTATATATAAGAAGCCCCCGGGTATAAGTAGCGCTCATAGCGCATCGAAATTGTGTAAATGTGTCACACTTTAAGCCTTCTAGAGCTATATAAAAATAAAGAAGAAAAAAGAGAGAGGATATAATATAAAATGGGCGGAGGTAAGGAGACAAACACAGAGTCCGGCGCTTAGGCATAGAATCTTTGAAGTCTGACTGCATTCTATGGGTTCGGCTCTAATCGATGATCCGATACATCACACAGGCAGTACGCTCCTCCGGTGAGAACTTTATCAATGATGAAGGGACCCTCCCACTTGGGCTTGAGCTTGTCCTTTTTCTTCTCCGGTAAGCATAGAATGAGTTCGCCAATATTGTAAGTTTTGGCCCGCACCTCTCTGCTTTAATACCTTCGAGCCTGCTGCTGATAGAATGCGGAATGGGATTTTGCTACGTCATGCTCCTCCTCCAGGGCATCTAGATTGTCTTGCCGATCGAGCTCGACTTCTCTCTCTTCATACATGCGTACCCGAGGTGAGTCATGAATAATATCGTAGGGCAATACTGCCTCTGCACCGTACACCATAAATAATGGCGTGCATCCGGTAGTGCGATTCGGCGTGGTCCGCAGTCCCCATAGTACGGAGTCCAGCTCCTCGACCTAGTGCATATCTGACTCCTTCAAGGATCACACCAGTCTGGGTTTTATTCCGCTCATAATAAGACCATTTGCGCGTTCGACTTGACTGTTTGTTTGAGGGTGATAGACAGAGGCGTAATCAAGCTTAATGCCCATATTGCCACACCAAGTTTTCACCTCACCGGCTGTGAAGTTTGATCCATTGTCGGTGATGATGCTATGGGGGACACTGTAACGGTGTACTACCACTGGTATGAACTCTATCATAGGTCTGGATTCGGCCAATTTAACTGGTTTGGCTTCTATCCATTTGGTGAATTTGTCCACCATGGCCAATAAGTATTTTTTCTTATGGCTTCCCCCTTAAAGGGGTCCGACCATATCAAGCCCTCAGACCGCGAAGGGACAAGTCATGGGGATTGTTTGGAGAGCGGTAGGGGGCATATGGCTTTGATTGTCGAAAAGTTGGCAAACAACGCAATGTTTGACGAGATCCTGTGCGTCTGCTCGGGCTGTCGGCTAGTAAAAACCTTTATGGAAGGCCTTGCTTACAAGATCCCGAGCTGAGGCATGATGGACGCCGAGTCCGGCGTGGATTTCGGCCAAGAGCTTCCTCCCTTCCTCCTCGGAGATGCATCTTTGGAGCACTCTGGTGGCGCTTTTCTTGTAAAGCTCTCCCTTGTGGACTTTGTATGCTTTAGAGTGCTGCACAATGCAACGTGCTTCATTTTGGTCCTCAGGGAGTTCTTGCCTATTTAGGTAGGCTAAGAAGGGTTCTGTCCACGGGGCAATGACAACCATGATCTCATGGGCCGAAGGTGTTATTTCGGTGGCAGAGCCTCTGATTACGTCAGATGGTTCGGTATCTGGGGTTATATTCGGATCCGGACTGGTATTGTCGGTCTCCCCTTCCCATACCATGGATGGCTTGAACATCCTTTCCAAGAAGATATTAGGTGGGATGGGGTCGCGTTTAGCGCCGATGCAGGCGAGGATATCCACCGCTTGATTGTTTTCTCGGACTACATGGTGGAATTTGAGCCCCTCAAACCGAGCTGAGATTTTGAGGACAACATTATGGTAGGCCGCCATTTTAGGATCCTTGGCATCAAAGTCTCCATTTATCTAAGATATTGCGAGGTTCGAATCCCCGCGCACTTCTAGGCATTGGATGCCCATGAAAACTGCCATCCGAAGACCATGCAACAGAGCCTCGTATTCGGCTGCATTGTCGCAGTCTGTGCATAGTATCTGGAGTACATACTGGACCATGTCTCCGGTGGGGGATGTCAGGACAACACCCGCTCCAATTCCGGCCAGCATTTTTGAGCCGTCGAAGTGCATGATCCAATTGGAGTATGCGTCGTACTCTTTAGGGAGTTCGGATTCTGTCCATTCAGCGACGAAGTCAGCCAGTACTTGCGACTTAATGGCTCGCCGTGGTTTATATGTTATGTCGAACGGGAGGAGCTCGATAGCCCATTTAGCAATCCGGCCCATGGCGTCACGGTTATTTATTATGTCATTGATTGGTACTTCAGAGGCCACCATTATCGAACACTCTTGAAAGTAGTGTCGTAGTTTCCGGGATGCCATGAAGACCGCGTATGATATGTTTTGATAGTGTGGGTACCGGGACTTGCATGGAGTGAGGACAGTGGACATGTAGTATACCGGCTTTTGAAGCAGGAATTTATATCCGTCAGTTTCTCGTTCGACAACGAGGACTGCGCTTACAACCTGGTGTGTTGCAGCTATGTATAACAGCATGGGTTCGCCAGTATTTGGCGCGGCCATGATTGGATTGCTGGCCAAGAGGGACTTTATTTCTTTCCAGTCCGTCCGTGGCCGCATCCCTCCACTCGAAGGGTTTGGTGCGTCGAAGAAGGCGATAAAGAGGTAGTGCCTGTTCTCCCAATCGGGAGATAAAGCGGCTTAAGGCAGCCACACATCTAGTTACTTTCTGGATTTTCTTGAGGTCTGTTGGGGTAGCCAGCTGTGACAGAGCTCAGAATTTTCCGGATGTTCTTCAATTCCTCTATTGGAAACAATGAAGCCTAGCAACTTTCTAGCGGGTACGCCAAAAACACATTTTTCCGGGTTGAGCTTGATGTCATACGTTTGGAGGTTGTCGAACGTGAGCCTCAAGTCATCTATTAAAGATTTGACATGTCTTGTTTTGATGACTACGTCGTCCACGTATGCCTCCACTGTTTTGCTGATTTGTTTCTCTAGGCATGTCTGAATCATGCGTTGATAGGTTGCGCCAGCATTTTTCAGCCCGAAAGGCATGGTGTTGAAACAGAAGGGGCCATATGGTGTGATGAACGCCGTTGTGGCTTGGTCGAACTCCGCCATATTTATTTGGTGGTATCTGGAATATGCATCGAGGAAACACAATGAGTCGTATCCGGTGGTAGCATTGATGATATGATCAATGCGGGGGAGGGGGAAGGGATCCTTGGGGCAAGCCTTATTGAGGTCCTTGAAATCGACACATAGGTGCCAGGATTTTTCCTTCTTTGGTACCATCACCAGGTTTGCTAGCCAATCCGGATGTTTTATTTCTCTGATTAATCCGGCCTCAAGTAGCTTGGCTAGCTCTTCTCCCATGGCTTGCCGCTTAGGCTCCAAGAAGTGTCGAAGAGTCTGCTTGACCAGTTTGTATCCCTTCAATATATTTAGGTTGTGTTCGGCTAGCCTGTGTGGGATGCCTGGCATATCTGAAGGATGCCAGGCAAAGATATCCCAATTATCACGCAAGAACTCTCGTAGTGCGGCATCTATTTTGGGGTTCAGCTGTATCCCAATGGAAGCTGTTTTTGTAGGGTCCATTGGCTGGACCTGGAATTTGACTATCTCGTCCGCTGGTTTGAAAGAGGTGGACTTGGGTCTTTTGTCGAGTATCACGTCGTTCCTGTCCACTGTGGAGCGCAGCGTGGTTAGTTCTTCGGCCACGAGGGCTTCGGATAATGCCTCAAGGGCGAGCGCGGCGTTTTTATTTTCGGCGTGGAGTGCGACGTCCAGATCACTAGCTAGAGTGATGATTCCATTGGGGCCGGGCATTTTGAGCTTCATGTACCTGTAATGGGGTATAGCTTGAAAGCTTGTGAATGCATCCCGCCCTAAAAGGGCATGGTATCCGCTGCTGAACGGGGCCACTTGGAATGTGATTTCTTTGGACCTGTAATTCTCTGGCGTGCTGAATACCACATCTAGTGTGATTTTTCCCACACATCGTGCCTCCCGACTAGGGATGATTCCCCTGAAGGTCGTCCTGCTTCGCTCAATGCGGCTCTTGTCTATTTCCATCTTGTTGAGGGTCTTCTCGTAGATGAGGTTTAATCCGCTGCCGCCGTCTATGAGCACTTTAGTAAGCCGGAAGCCGTCCATGATTGGACGAAGGACCAAAGCGGCTGGTGCCCGAACTGTTCGGAATTGAGGTTCGTCACTGGCATTGAAAGTTATAGCCGTGTAGTTCCAAGGATTTATTGCTGCAACGTGGCAGACTTCGACGAGGCTGCGGAGTGCTTGCTTATGCCTATTATTTGAGGCGAAAGTCTTGAAGACTGTCAGTACTGTATTGTTATATTCGGCGGGATGTTGCTCTGCGGTATGGTTGATGAGGAGGTCCTCCCCACTCTTCGCTACCTGCCGGAGTATCCAACATGCTCTAAGGCTATGTGTTGGTATTGTATCCGGTGTGCTGTGAATTTTGCGTGGCCCATTGAGCCATTCCTCCAATACGGTTCCACGCCCTGCAGCGGGCCTTGGTTTTTTGGTAATTGAATCAGGTGACTTGCGAGAGTTTACCCTTTTAGTTTGGATGAAGGGTTTAGCGAGAGCCGGAGGAACCCAGAATTTTGTTTGGGTATTCCACGCGCTTTCCATCGCACAGTACTTTTGTACTATGGCCGCCAAGTCAGAAAAGTGTACTATGTCACGCAAAATAATGAAATCGCGTCTTCCTCGCGACAGTCCTTAACCTTGTTCATTACAAGGAGGAATCTGGCCCAGAAGTGATGTACTGTCTCTTGGGCTCTTGTCTGATATGGGAAAGATTGCTTTTATCTGGGTGGGTGGGTAGATTTAAGTCCAGACCCTGACCCAATCTGAGACCCAGGGGTAGAGAAGCTTCCGAGCTTGTCAGCTCGGGCTCCGGAATGTTGCCCACTTTTTCTGGCCCACCGCCCGATTCTAAGTTCGGGGTTTGGGTCATGTCCTCCCAGGAACGGGTATCCGGCTCGGAGAGCTCGGAAATCCAGACATAGTTCGTCCTTGAAATAGAGGGAGAATCAATGTGTTGCTCTTCCACTACCGCTATCTGATGGGTGGCCGGCGGAGAGTTAATCTCCCTTTGGTTGGGTTTAAGTCCAATCCGATCATAGTCCGTGGCGACACCCAGAGTGGCGATGCGATCCAAGAGCTCATTCATGGAAGAGAGCTCCATCGGATCCATCTGTTCGGCACGTTCTGAGTTGATGTGGAGGCTGTTTTTGATGACCTGGGAAGTCATGGTCAGCGCGACAGCCGATCGGGCGGTCATGACGAAGCCGCCTAGTCGGAGAGTTTGGCCTAGGGCCAGGTCTCCCCTAGAGGTGACGTTGTTCTTGACAATGAGACGAGCCATCAAACCTTACCGCGACGACACAGCGGAACTCTCAATGAAAGCACCAATGTCGGTGTTAAAACCGGCGGATCTCGGGTAGGGGTCCCGAACTGTGCATCTAAGGCTAATGGTAACAGGAGGCTGGGGACATGATGTCTACCCAGGTTCAGGCCCTCTCGATGGAGGTAATACCCTACTTCCTGCTTGATTGATCTTGATGATATGACTATTACAAGAGTTGATCTACCACGAGATCGTAGAGGCTAAACCCTAGAAGCTAGCCTATGATTATGATTGCTCTTGTCCTATGGACCAAACCCTCCGGTTTATATAGACGCTGGAGGGGGCTAGGGTTAAACAGAGTTGGTTACAGAGAAGGAGATCTACATATCCGAATTGCCAAGCTTGCCTTCCACCAAGGAGATTCCCATCCGGACACGAGACGAAGTCTTCAATCTTGTATCTTCATAGTCCAACAGTCCGGCCAAAGTATATAGTCCGGCTGTCCGAGGACCCCCCTAATCCAGGACTCCCTCAGCAGGGCGGGGCGGGGCGAAAGTGGCGGGGCGGCAGCGGCTTTTAAGGAGGAAGGGGGCTGCCTTGACGGAGGGGCAAGGCGCGGCGGCGGTGTCCGAGCCGCACTCCGCTTGGAGTCCGCCGGTGGCACGAGGGCGGCGGGGGCGCGGACGTGCCAGCTGGGCTTCGGTCCAGTTCGGTCCGTGATTTTTTTTTAATATTTTGGCCCGAAAGGAAAAATCCTAATAAAATATAAAAAAATCTAAAAATGCCCAAAACAATTTTCACTGTTGAAATGAAATATTTAGAACAAAGTGAATATTTTTCTGGCCTAAGAATGCAATTTTGAAAAGTGCAAATTTTTCTAATTCAAATAAGATAGCAAAAAATAAAAATACTAGAAAAACCATAATTTGATTTTAAATTTCTTTCTCCATTTTTTCTCCTAATTTGAAGAAGTCATATTTTCTTTGCTCATTTATTTTTAATATTGAAATAATTGGAGAAAAAATAATAAAACCAAATGATCCTATCTTCAAATTTGAAATAAATTCAAATATGCATTTTGTGAAACCTCAAACTCTCTCTGTGGGTCTTTGAGTTTCTTAAGATTTCTTGGATCTCAACCGAATGCAAAAATAAATATGATATGAATATGATGATCTATGTATAACATCCAAATTGAAAATTGGGATGTTACAAACCTACCCCTCTTAAGATGAATCTCGCCCTCGAGATTCGGGTTGGTCAGCAAAAAGGTTTGGGTGGTCTCTACGAAGGTCTTCCTCTCTCTCCCAGGTGGCTTCCTCCTCGGTATGGTGGCTCCATTGAACTTTCCAAAACTTGATAACCTTGATGCGAGTAAGTCGGCTGGAAAACTCGAGAATCTTGACTGGCTTCTCTTCATAAGTCAAATCACTATCTAACTGAATCGCTTGCAGTGGCAGTTTATCTCTCAGAGGAATATCGGCCATCTCTGCGTGGCACTTCTTCAACTGGGAAACGTGAAACACATCGTGAACTCCTGATAACCCTTCTAGAAATTCCAGCTTGTATGCAACTTCTCCCATATGTTCCAAAACTCTGTATGGTCCCACAAAATGTGGTGCTTGCTTTCCCTTAACTCCAAAACGCTTAACTCCTCGAAGTGGGGATACTCGAAGATATACTCTGTCTCCAACTTCTTAAACTGTCTCCTTGTGTTTAGAATCCGCATAACTCTTCTGCCTGGACTGGGCTACCTTGAGTTTGTCGCGAATCAACTTAACCTTCTCTTCAGAGTCTTTGATTAAATCTGGTCCGAACAACTGTCGATCTCCAACTTCATCCATAATAACGGTGACCTGCACCTCCTTCCGTTCAAAGCTTCGATTGGGTCAATCTTCAAACTGGCTTGATAGCTATTGTTATAAGAGAACTCTGCATATGACAAATTTTCGTCCCAACTAGATCCATAATCTAGCGCACAAGCTCTCAACATGTCCTCCAGAATATGATTGACTCTCTCGATCTGTCCATCCGTCTGTGGATGAAAGGCTGTACTGAACTCTAGCCTAGTACCCAAAGTCTCATGCAACTGATTCCAGAACTTTGAGGTAAACTGGGTTCCTCTATCTGATACAATGGTCCTCGGAACTCCATGCAGACATATGATCCTTGTCATGTATATCTTCACCAACTTAGCACTCGTATAGGTGGTCTTCACCGGGATGAAATGAGCTACTTTCATCAAACGGACGACTACAACCCAGATAGAGTCATAGCCTGAATGAGTCCTGGGCAATCCAGTGATAAAATCCATGCTAAGCTTATCCCACTTCCATTCGGGTATCGGCAATGGCTATAGCAATCCAGCTAGCTTCTGATGCTCTGCCTTAACTCCCGGACATACATCACATACTGCTACATAGTCGGCAATATCCTTCTTCATTCCTGTCCACCACAAACTTTCCTTCAAATCCAGATACATCTTAGTGTTTCCTGGGTGAATCGAATACGGCGAATCATGGGCCTCTGCAGAATCAACTTCCTGATCTCGGTGTCATTAGGCACATATACACGATCCTCAAACCATAAGGTATCGTGCTCATCCTCACGAAATACTTTAGCCTTTCCTTTGCTCATCCTTTCCTTTATCTCAGCAATCTCCTGGTCAGTCTTCTGGGCTTCTCTGATCTTACCCATCAAAGTGGATTGAATTTCTAATGCTGCTACGTAACCTCTCGAAACTATTTCCAAACATAGCTCGCGAAGATCCTTTGCTAACTCCTTGGGTAATCCTCCAGTCATGAGCATATTAACAAAACTCTTGCGGCTCAACGCATCTGCTACTACATTGGCCTTCCTGGGATGATAGTGTAATTTCATATCATGATCCTTAATGAGCTCCAACCATCTCCTCTGCCTGAGATTTAACTCCTTCTGCGTGAAGATATATTTCAAACTCCAATGATATGTGTATACCTCACAGTGGTTTCCGATGAGAAAGTGTCTCCATGACTTCATCGCATGCACTACGGCTGCTAACTCCAAATCATGCGTAGCATAATTCAACTCATGAGGTTTAAGCTGTCGTGAGGCATATGAAACAACTCTTCCTTCCTGCATAAGTACTACTCCAAGTCCTCGACGTGAAGCGTCGCAATACAGTTGATAATCGTTTCATTGATCTGGAAGAATCAGCACTGGGGCTGTAACCAAACATTTCTTCAATTTTTGAAAATTGGCTTCACAATCCTCAGTCCATTTAAACTTGGTATCCTTCTTAAACAACTCTGTCATGGGCTTTGCAATCCTGGAGAAACTCTCAATGAACCTCCGGTAATATCCTGCAAGTCCGAGAAAACTCCTGATCTCTCCAACTGATGTGGGTGCCACCCACTTAGTCACAGAAACAACCTTGGTAGGGTCTACTGTTATTCCTTCTCCGGATATAACATGTCCAAGAAATCCAACTTCATTTACCCAAAACTCACACTTGCTGAACTTGGCATACAACTGATGTTCTCTGAGCTTCTCAAGTACCAAACGCAAATGCTCCTTATGCTCTTCTTTGTTCTTCGAGTAGACCAATATATCAACAATGAACACCATGACGAACTTATCCAAAAACTCCATAAACACCTTGTTCATCATGTTCATGAAATAGGCAGGTGCGTTAGTCAGACCAAATGACATAACGATATACTCATATAGCCCATACCTTGTGGTAAAAGTTTTCTTGGGTATATCCTGCTCTTGAATCTTCAACTGGTGAAAACCTGATCGAAGATCTATCTTAGAGAAAACATTATCTCCTTGCAACCGGTCAAACAAACCATTGATCACCGACAAAGGGTATTTGTTCTTGATCCACTTCATTCAACGCACGATAATCAACAACCATCCTTAAAGATCCATCCTTCTTCTCCATTAGAAGCACTGGGGGTCCCCAACATGATGAACTTTGTCGAATATAACCTTTATCCAATAACTACTTAATCTGCTTCTTAATTTCTTCCAGATCCTTGGCGGGCATCCGATATGGTCTCTTTGATATTGGCCCGGTGCCTGGCAATAGCTCAATCAAAAACTCAATGTCTTGATCCGGTGGCATGCCTGCCAACTCCTCTGGAAATACGTCAGGGTAATCCTTCACCACTGGTACTTCCTCCTATACAACTCCTGAGAAGGAATTTACCTGAGTCCTCTTCGGCACATGCCAGGATACATACTTGATCCTTCTTCCTTAAGGGGTTGTAAGGAATATCGACTTACTAGCACAATCAATGTTCCCTCCATACTTTGATAACCAATCCATGCCTAATATTATATCGAATCCTTGTGACTCCAAAATTATTAGGTCCGAGGGAAACACATAGTTACCAATCCTTAAGGGTAACCGATCACACCATAGGCTGGCCATATACTCTGCTCCTGGCGAGGTTACTAACACGGGTGACCTAAGGGCTTGGGTTGGCAGGTTATACTTATCCACAAACCCCCTTGATATGTATGAATGTGATGCACCAGTATAAAAAGAACGAGTGCGGGAAATGCATTAATCAGAAACTTACCGACAACCGCGCCAGGTTGATCCTCAATCTCCTCCACGCTGATGTGGTTCACCTGACCTTTGGTGAAGGGGTTGGGGTTCTTGGCAGAACTTCCATTGCCATTTCCATTCTTAGATTCAGGACATTCAATGGCATAATGTCCAGTCTTCTAGCACTTGAAACAGGTAATGTGGCTTAGACCCCTCTTGGCTGGTGTTGAAGGGTTGGAACGGTTCTGGCTACTGCTTCCTCCATTCCCATTGCCGTTCCTGTTGCCACTATGGTTGTGTGAACTTGCTCTGTTGTGCGTGCGTCCTCCATGGTTGTGGTCTCCATAGTTGTGGGTATGTCCTCCCGAGTACGGGGAAAAGCGGGGCTTCTGCTGAGCTCCTGAAGTGTACCTCACCTGTCCATACTTCCTCTTGCGACTATCAATTTGTTGCTGCTTGCCTTCAATCATAAGTGCCCTGTCTACCAACTCCTGGTAGTTGTTGAATGTTTCCACCATCAACTGCATGCTCAGCTCATCATTTAGTCCTTCCAGAAACTTCTCCTGCTTAGTGGCATCTCTAGCTACGTCATCAGGGGCATATCATGCTAACTTACTAAACTCATCCACATACTGGCCCACTGTGCGCCCTCCTTGGCGCAAGTTGCGAAACTCACGCTTCTTCATGCTCATAGCTCTAGCTGAAACATGGGCAGTGCAGAAAGCTTGCTGAAACTGATCCCATGTAACAGTGTCAATGGGGTAAGTGGCTGTGAAATTCCCCCACTATGATGCTGCGAGTCAATCAAGCTGATGTGCGGAAAATCGCACTCTCTCCGCATCTGTGCATCCTGTAGTGGTCAGCTCAATTCCAATATTGCAGAGCCAATCATCTACAACAATCGGCTCGGTACTTCTAGAGAACACCGGCGGATTCAACCTTAGGAAACAGGCTAGGTGATCAACAGGGGGTGGTGGTGGTGGGTTGTTGTTGTTGTTGTTGCCTTGGTTCTGATTCTAGACTAAAATCTGCATCAAGGTATTCTGCTGCTGGATTAGCTGAGTGAGCTCCGGTGGGAAGGCAAATCCATTGTCATGTCTTGGAGGCATCTGATGGGTTTAGAAGGGGTGAGAAAACAGAATAGAATAGGGGTCTAAGAGAATGCACTACCCATAATGCTCATGAGACAAACACAATCAGTTTCACTTCAATCAATAGCACACAAGATTACACAAAAAGGTCTAACCTATAACTACTAACTCGATTGTTGCAACTACCTAGAGGGGAAATACTACTAATTACAATGCTGGTTGTCTAGAAATTTTCATCAGAAGAAGACTCCATAATATCTGCTCCAGCTTCATCAACGTAGTCATCATCGCTATCAGGGTCAGAGTCGGTGTCGTCGAGGATGATGTAGTCTCCTGGCTGGTTGTCCTTCTTTGGCGCGGGGTCTCCCATAAATACTCCTAGCTTCTTTGTCAGGTTGTCATTCTTTTCCACCAATATAGAAATCTCCGCCTCGTATCATCGCGCGTAGACTTGATATCCTCCTCCAGTTCATTATTCCTCCTCACCAGTTTCTTGATCCTCTTCATGTGGATAATCTGTTGATTCTCCTATCGATGAATATGATCTCCCATCTCTTGAATGTAAGCTGCAATTGATCCATCTCTCCTGGTATGAATCATCTCCCATTTGTCATCTCGGCGGCCACATATCTAGTAGACGGTATTCTCCAACTCCTTGTGATACACCTCACATATGCGTCCAAAGGTGATATGTGCGGCCATGCTCTTTCCAATACTCCAGCTTGGTGCATCCAGGTAGAAATCAATAGGCTCCATTGTTGGTGCAAAGGTCCTCCCAAGTATCCAGACTTTGATCTTCAAGTGCTCCTCTTCCGGTACAGATGTAGAGAAAGTCCCCGTGAAGCATGGTAATCGATATTCAGATACTTAGTGACTTCCTTCAAGTGCTTTCCGAAAGGGGTGTCGTCATCTGGCTGAGTGAACTTGTTCCTAGAGTCCACCATCTATAGAGTAGAAAGAGAGGAGAATTATAAATGAGTAAAGAAGAGAAATCATGTGGCTCATTCTAGTGGTCGCGTCCTACAGTCAGCGTGTGCTCTGATACCATCTTGTAGCGACCAGACCTCAAACAGTCAAGTCTCTGTGCATTAGTGTCATCCTTGGATCGATAATGCTGACATGCACAGTACTCGAGGATTTATAACAGAGTTTCAACCACACACTTATTACATCGAGTCCTCATAAAGAGTATTATTACATGAATAAATCATGGCCGAAGGCCATCTAAACTAGATAACAACGTAAGGCTTCGAAGGTAAATGAGTCCATCAACTCCAACGACATAGCTGAGTGCAAAACAACGACCTATCGCACCTTATTCATCGTCTGAGTAGTCTGCAACATAAGACGTTGCAGCCCGAAACGGGCCAACACATGGAATATGCTCGCATAGTTACACTGTAAAGCAATGATAATGCAAAGACTATATCTACATGCAATATTTGGCTGATGGAGGCTGTAAGTTTCATGATTTTGCATAAAGCTAATTTTTCCCTACAATGAAGGAATAAATTTATTTAACTAGTCCCATGTTGCCCATTATTTGAGAAGGTTCCTCCAACTCAAATCCCAATTAAAAGTATCATCATTAACCCATCGTCAAAATTAATTAAAGTAACATGATGAGATCACATCAATAGATTCAACTACTAGATACTCAAGACGTCCATAACCGGGGACACGGCTAACCATGATTAGTTTATACACTCTGCAGAGGTTTGCACATTTTTCCCCACAAGACTCGACCGCATCCATGATCGGATGATCAAGACATAGCCTTTCTGAAGCATTAACTCTCTACTCCATGTAGATAGTACCACCTACAACCCTCTACATCTGCTAGTCTACCTCTCAAGAGCTCGCGCAACTTACTCAACTATGCTAGAGCCCATAAAGTCTTGTGGCTGCAGACGGAAGTTTCTAGTATGAAATAATCTTATGATCCCTTTGAGCCTGGGTGGCATTCCATAGGATAATCACACGAGTACTCTGGGATTTCTAAAACAAACAACACTGGGTACTCCAGGTGCCTCAACCAATCCACCTAGATTTGTATTAAAGTTGCCACCTTAATGTTATCCATAATTAAATAACTCTCAAACTTCCATGTGTGAATCACGATCTACTCCCCGTCTACGAGCATGGCTAAGCAATAATAAGCATAAGGTAAATTCATGGGGTGATCAAAAGGTATTAGGCTCCTACCTCAAGCACTACAACCAAAATCACATGTTCCCAATCCTACCAATGCAAATATGTGTGGGGCAGAACTAATGCATACTAAAAACTGGGTATAAATGGGTATGATCAAAGTGTAACTTGCCTTGCTGACAATCTGCAAACTCTAGAGATTCTTAGTTACAAGCTTCGCACTCCGGGTAATCTAGCGTAGACAAACAATAGCATACATAAGCAGTCACTCAATCGAAACACGAGAAAACTCGAGAAAAGATCCAAATCGAATACGAAACAAGCAACAACCTAAACTAACAAGAGTCAAAACCTAACAATATTATTATCATATCGAATTAGATCTTAACAGAAAGTACATGTGATTAGCTATGATTCGCAAAAAGATTCAACTCAAATGGAGCAACGAAATTCCTAATACAGACGAAACAAGATCATTTACTAATCTGGACTAAAGTCAAATTTTACATTACGAAAATCATGTTCAAGTTGATTAACTAGAAAGAGGGCTTCGAGACGAAGATTTAGGCGCTAGTTTCATCTAATTTGGACAAACGGTTAAAAAGTTATACTAGTTTAAAGATCAGGGGCTGAATCGCGATAAAAATAATCGCAGATAAAATCCTTGGAAAATAAAATAAAACAAACAGACTAACAAATGAACGTTCGCCATCTGAACCTAACCGGCGAACAACATTCACTAAAACGAATGAATGGACGAACGTCCGCTAAATAAATAAACCGATGAAAACTGAACCGATCTATTAAAAAAACAGATCTATAGGGTTTTAAAAAACCAAAGAGTTTTATACCTAAACCAAAAAAAAGACCGGGGTGGTGGCTTCCGGCGAGATCCTGCGGCGGCGGCGACAGCGTTTGACGGCGCGGCGGTGCGGGTGGCTACGGCGGGGGCGTGGCGCGGGGTGGCGGCGTGGGGAGCAGCGGCGGCGTGGAGCGGCGCGGCGACAGTGGTGCTCGGATGCTGCTGTTGCGGGGTGGGGCGGAGAGAAAGTGGCAGGGTGGCAACAGCTTTTTAGGAGGAGGGGGCTGCCTTGACGGAGGGGCTAGGCGCGGCGGCGGTGTCCGAGCTGGACTCCACTTGGAGTCCGCCGGCGACATGAGGTGCGGCGCGGGGGCAGTGGCGCGGATGGGCCGGCTGGGCTTCGGCCCAGTTCGGTTCGCGGATTTTTATTTAAATATTTTTGCCCGAAAGAAAAAATCCTAATAAAATATATTTTTTTAGAAATGTGAAAAACAATTTTCACCGTCTAAATGAAATATTTAGAACAAAGTGAACATTTTTCTGGCCTAAGAATGCAATTTTGAAAAGTGCATATTTTTCTAATTCAAATAAGATAACAAAAGAATAAAAATACCAGAAAAACCATAATTTGATTTTAAAATTCTTTCTCCAATTTTTCTCTTAATTTGAAGAAGTCATATTATCTTCGCTCATTTATTTTTAATATTGAAATAATTGGAGAAAAAAATAATAAAGCCAAATGGTCCTATCTTCAAAATTGAAATATGAATTTTGTGAAACCTCTAACTCTCTCCGTGGGTCTTAGCCGAATGCAAAAATAAATATGATATGCATATGAGGGTCTATGTATAACATTCAAATTTAAAATTGGGATGTTACAGTAGGCCAAACTAAATAGATAATTCGAACAGACTTGCAAAGATATCAAATCATGCATATAAGAATTCAGTGAACAACCAAATAATATTCATAGATAATCTGATCATAAATCCACAATTCATCGGATCTCGGCAAACATACCGCAAAAGAATATTACATCGAATAGATCTCCAAGAACATTGAGGAAAACATGGTATTGAGAATCAAAGAGAGAGAAGAAGCCATCTAGCTACTAGCTATGGACCCGTAGGTCTGAGGTAAACTACTCACGCTTCATTGAAGAGGCAATGGTGGTTATCTAGAATCCCCTTGTGATCGAATCCCCCTCCGGCAGGACACCGAAAAAGGTCCCTAGATGGGATCTCACGGGTACAGAAGGTTGCGGCGGTGGATAAGTGGTTTCGTGGCTCCCCTCGATGTTTTCAGGGTATAAGAGTATACATAGGAAAAGGCACTAGATCAGGAGACACACGATGGGCCCACGAGGTAGGGGGCGCATCTGATACGTCTCCATCGTATCTATAATTTTTTATTGTTGCATGCCAATATTATTCAACTTTCATATACTTTTGGCAACTATTTATACTATTTTTGGGACTAACATATTGATCAAGTGCCTAATGCCAGTTCCTGTTTGTTGCATGTTTTATGTTTCGCAGAAAACCCATATCAAATGGAGTCCAAACGGAATAAAAACGGACGAAGATCTTTTGGAATATTTATGATTTTTGGAAAGAAAAATCAACGCGAGACGGTGCCCGAGGGGGCCAAGAGATAGGGGGGCGTGCACGAGGGAGGCAGGCGCGCCCTGGACTCTCCTGGCCACCCCGTAAGGCGGTTGATGCCCTTCTTTCGCCGCAATAAAGATAATTTTTGGATAGAAATTGTGTCCAAAGGGCAACCCAATCGGAGTTATGGATCTCCGGGAATATAAAAAACGGTGAAAGGGAAGAATCGGGAACATAGAAACAGAGAGATAGAGAGACATATCCAATCTCGGAGGGGCTCTCTCCCCTACCACGCCATGGCAGCGAAGGACTAGAGGGGAAACCCTTCTCCCATCTAGGGAGGAGGTCAAGGAAGAAGAAGAAGAAGGGGGGCTCTCTCCCCCTTGCTTCCGGTGGCGCCGGAACGCCGCCGGAGGCCATCATCATCACCGCGATCTTCACCAACACCTCCGCCATCTTCACCAACATCTTCATCACCTTCTGCCATCTATATTCAGCGGTCTACTCTCCCGCAACCCGTTGTACCCTCTACTTGAACACGGTGCTTTATGCTTCATATTATTATCCAATGATGTGTTGCCATCCTATGATGTCTGATTAGATTTTCGTTGTCCTACCGGTGATTGATGAATTGCTATGATTGGTTTGAGTTCCATGTTTTATTGTTGGTGCTGTCCTATTGTGTCCTCCATGTCGCGCAAGCGTGAGGGATTCCCGCTCTAGGGTTTGCAATATGTTCATGATTTGCTTATGGTGGGTGGCGTGAGTGACAGAAGCACATACCCGAGTAAGTAGGTTGTTTGCGTATGGGATAAAGGGGACTTGATACTTTAATGCTATTGCTGGGTTTTACCTTAATGATCTTTAGTAGTTGTGGATGCTTTCTAGAGTTCCAATCATAAGTGCATATGATCCAAGAAGAGAAAGTATGTTAGCGTATGCCTCTCCCTCAAATAGAATTGCAATAGTGATTACCGGTCTAGTGATGTAGTCAGTTGCCCAGGGACAATTTCACAACTCCTACCACCACTTTTCACACTCGCTATATTTACTTTATTGCTTCTTTATCTAAACAGCCCCTAGTTTATATTTATGTGTTCTTTATTATCTTGCAAACCTATCCTATCACACCTACAAAGTACTTCTAGTTTCATACTTGTTCTAGGTAAAGCGAACACTAAGCGTGCGTAGAGTCGTATCAGTGGCAGATAGGGCTTGAGAGAGTATTTGTTCTACCTTTAGCTCCTCGTTGGGTTCGACACTCTTACTTATCGAAAGAGGCTACAATTATCCCATATACTTGCAGGTCATCAAGACCTTTTTCTGACGCCATTGCCGGGGAGTCATAGCGTGAGGTGAATATTCTCTTGTGTGCTTGTTTGTTTTATCACTAAGTAATTTTTATTTGTTGTTCTTAGTTGTTTTCTATCTTTAGTTATGGGTAGGAATCATAAAATACCAAAAAAATTAGTTGTACGTACGGAACATATGGTTGAAGAACCACTCAAAATCTATCACACTCCTGAAGCTTTTTACTTGGATCATCTTTGATCCCTTTGTGCTCGTGCTGAAACCCCAACTAGCTTAGTTGAGGGCAAATCTTTAGATGAGCATGCTTGTTATGTGCGACACCATATATCTAAAAAAGGGAAACTTTTACTGGATCAAATTCATCGTTTGCAATGCTATGCTTGGAATTTATGTGAAATATATAATTTTACTTGTTGTTCTGAAAACCCTAAGAAACACCTTCCCAACCAATATGAGTTTAGTGATAATGGAATCGTATCTTCGTATGCTAAGGGTGTTTATAATTACTATGATGTTCAACAAATTGAAGAATTTGTTGCTTTTAAGGGTGATTATGAAATTGCTTCTTTGATTGAAAAGTATGATGCTACTCTCTACAAATCTGAATTTTTTTCCATATTTAAATATTGTTATGATAATTATGCTTCTAATGCCTATGTTAAACTATATATTGAGGACTCCTCCGCTGTCGAAGAAGAGACTAATATTTTACAGGAGTCTATGGAAGAAGAAATTGATGAAACCGTGAGCTCATTGGATGAAAAAGATGACAAGGAGAGCGAAGAACAAAAGGAGGAAGAGCGGATTAGTTACCTGTGCCCACCTTCTAATGAGAGTAACTCTTCAACTCATACATTGTTTAATTTCCCTTCATGCTTACCGAAGGATGATTGCTATGATGATTATTATGATCCCGTTGATTCTCTTGAATTACCACTTTTTGATGATGCTTGCTATGCTTGTGGCCAAGATGCCAATACGAATTATGCTTATGGAGATGAACTTGCTATAGTTCCTTATGTTAAACATGAAATTGTTGCTATTGCACCCACACATGATAGTTCTATTATCATTTTGAATTCTCCCAACTACACTATATCAGAGAAGTTTGAGCTTACTAAGGATTATATTGATGGGTTGCCTTTTACGTTGCACATGATGATTTTGATAAATATAATATGCATGTGCTTGTTGCTCCTACTTGCAATTATTATGCGAGAGGAACTACATCTCCGCCTCTTTATGTTTCCAACACGATAGAATTGCAAGAAATTGCTTATACTATGCATTGGCCTTTACTTGGTGTGCATGAATTGTTCTTTTATGACATGCCGATGCATAGGAAGAGAGTTAGACTTGGTTGCTTCATGATATATGTTACTTTGTGCTCACTACTAAATTACAAATCATTGTTAATTAAAATTGGCTTTGATATACCTTGGGATCTGGGTGGATCCATTACTTGAGCACTATATGCCTAGCTCAATGGCTTCAAATGAAGCGCTGCCAGGGAGACAACCCAGAAGTTTTACAGAGCCATTTATTTCTCTTGAGTGCTTTTATATATAGACTAAAAAAATAAAGAGGGGAACCTAAAAACTTTTCAAAAAGGAAAGTGAAAGTAAGAGAGACAAGCATTGTTGAAGTGGGAGAGCTCCTTGAACTTTGTTCATGCTCACGGAAACTTTGTGAATCTTAATTACAGAAACTTTTCATCAAAAATAATTATCCCCTTGTACATTCCATTGTATTATAAAAATAATGTGCCAAGGTTTGCCTTTAGGATGTTTACAATGCTTGTTGATTTGTACGGTGTAGGACAGAAACTTTGGCTGTAGTGCTCGATTTTACAATTTTTGATGGAAGGTCAAATGGTTCTTATTCCTTTTGCACTCTATTTCTCTACAAAGTTTTTATTGTTCCTAATTTTGGTAGAATTTTTGGGGTACCAGAAGTATTGTGAATGTTCAGATTGCTACAGACTGTTCTGTTTTTTGACAGATTCTGTTTTTGATGCATAGTTTGCTTGTTTTGATGAATCTATCAATTTATATCAGTGGATTAAGCCATGAAAAAGATATATTACAGTAGACACAATGAAAAAACAAAATATGAATTGTTTTGTAACAGTACTTGGAGTAGTGATTTGCTTTATTATACTAACAGATCCTACCGAGTTTTCGGTTGAAGTTTTGTGTGGATGAAGTGTCTAATCGAGGATGGCTCGATATGAGGAAAAGGAAGAGAGGCAAGAGCTCAAGCTTGGGGATGCCCAAGGCAACCCAAGTAAATATTCAAGGAGACTCAAGCGTCTAAGCTTGGGGATGCCCCGGAAGGCATCCCCTCTTTCTTCAACAAGTATTGGTATGTTTTCGGATTCGTTTCGTTCATGCAATATGTGCAAGTCTTGGAGCGTCTTTTGCATTTAGTTTTCACTTTTCTTTTATGCACCACATAGGTATGAGATAGTCCTTGGTCGATTTATAGAATGCTCATTGCACTTCACTTAAATCTTTTGAGTATGGCTCTATAGAATGCTTCATGTGCTTAACTTATATCATTTGAAGTTTGGATTGCATGTTTCTCTTCACATAGAAAACCGCCATTTGTAGAATGCTCTTTTGCTTCACTTATATTTGTTAGAGCGTGGGCATATCTTTTTTAGAAAGAATTAAACTCTCTTTCTTCACATATATATATTTAGAGAGATGACAGGAATTGGTCATTCACATGGTTAGTCATAAAAATCCTACATAAACCTGTAGATCGCTGAATATGATATGTTTGATTCCTTGCAATAGTTTTGCGATATAGAGGTGATAATATGTGGGAGGTACTAGTAGATGGTTGTGTTTAGTAAGGATGTTGGTGTTAAGGTTTGTGATTCCCGAAGCATGCATGTATGGTCTACTAACTATGTAACCAAATTGGCGCGCATTGTATTTTGATTGTTTATATTTGTGTGAAGGTCGGGGGTGCGTGATGGTTAAGTCCTACCAACCTCCCCCCTAGGAGTATGCGTATAGTACTTTGTTTCAAGGGCTTTTAAATTTTTGCAATAAGTATGTGAGTTCTTTATGACTAATGTTGAGTCCATGGATTATACGCACTCTCACCCTTCCATCATAGCTAGCCTCTTCGGTACCGTGCATTGCCCTTCCTCACCTCGAGAGTTGGTGCAAACTTCGCCGGTGCATCCAAACCCCGTGATACGATACGCTCTATCACACATAAGCCTCTTTATATCTTCCTCAAAACAGCCGCCATACCTACCTATTATGGCATTTACATAGCCATTCCGAGATATATCACTAGTAGAAAAGGGGGCAATGGTCCAGGCCAGGTCAGCCCATTAGTCCTGGTTCAATCCAGAACCGGGACCAATGGGGGCATTGGACCTGGTTCATGAGCCCCGGGGGCCGGCCGGGCCATGTCGGCCATTGGTCCCGGTTCGTCTGGACCTTTTGGTCCCGGTTGGTGGGACGAACCGGGACAATTGGTCCTCGCTCCTGGCCCACCACTATTGGCCCCGGTTGGAGGCATGAACCAGGACCAAAGGCCGCCCATTAGTCCCGGTTCATACCACCAACCGGGACTAAAGTGTTGGTCCTCGTTGCGGCCAGAATTTAGTCCCACCTCGCAAACTGAAGGGGGCTCACACCGGTTTATAAGCCCCTCCCTCTCTGCCTTGTTGAGCTCCTCTCAAAACGAAATTAGATGCCCTTATACAGGGAATTTGACCTAAATTCATACTGAATTTCTCTGAAGTTAGTAGAAATTTATTATGAATTTAGGTTGAAATTTCTCTATAAGCGCATCTATGCTCATTTTTTTAGTAAAGTTAATCACAATTATTTTTCTTCTATTTATTTCTGAGTAGTTTTTTATATAGTTTTTTTTTCTTTTCTGCTATATTTATTTTTTTCTATTTATTTCTGAGTTGTAATAAGTCATTAAAAATAAAAAAGATATTAGTACAGTTAATCACAACTACTTTTTCTTCTATTCATTTCTGAGTAGTTTTTTATATAGTTTTTTTCTTTTCTGCTATATT
>NC_041387.1:642885801-642886777 GCF_002162155.2 Triticum dicoccoides
TTTTTCTGTGTGGTAATAAGTCATTAAAAATAAGCATCTATGCTCATTTTAATAGTAAAGTTAATCACAACTATTTTTTCTTCTATTTATTTCTAAGTAGATTTTTATATAGTTTTTTTCTTTTCTGCTATATTATTTTTTTCTATTTTTTTCTATGTGGTAATAAGTCATTAAAAATAAGCATCTATGCTCATTTTAATAGTAAAGTTAATCACAACTATTTTTTCTTCTATTTATTTCTGAGTAGTTTTTTATATAGTTTTTTTTCTTTTGTGCTATATTTATTTTTTTTTCTATTTTTTTGTGTGGTAATAAGTCATTAAAAATAAAAAGAGGTGCAATGCTAGTTAATTCGCTTCAAGCCTTTCGGAATAGTGTAAACTGCACTGCACATAGCTCCGTGCAGTCTACCCTATTCCTCAAGGCTTGAAGCGAACCAACGTGAAGGTGATCATTGAGCCTATTCTTCATCGTCTCTGCACTCAGGGCTTATAAACAGCTGTGACTGCCTCTCGCTTGTCGAGGTGGGACTAAAAAAACAGCTGCAGAAAGAATCAACTAAAAAATAGCTGCAGAAAATAAATAAGTAATTAGACGAGTCCATTGGTACCGGTTGATGGCTCCAACCGGGACCAATGCCCCTCTGTAGTCCCGGTTGGTGGCTCCAACCGGGACCAATGCCCCCCCTTTAGTCCCGGGTGGTGGCATCAACCGGGACCAAAGCCCTCTGCTTCCCGCCCTTTGGGCTGCTGAAAAGAGGCCTTTGGTCCCGGTTGGTGCCACGAACCGAGACCAAAGCCTTTGCTATATAAGTAGCACTTAGGAAAATTTCAGAACCGCATACCCACTTTGATCTCTCCTCCTCCTCCTCCTCTCCCGATGACGCGCGCCGTCCCCTGCCGCCACCTCGCCGTCGCTGCGCCGCCCCGATGCCGTCTCCGCCCCGCTACGCCCCGACGCCGTCGTCGCCCCGCCC
>NC_041387.1:642887105-642958654 GCF_002162155.2 Triticum dicoccoides
GCCCCGCGCCGCACCTCGCCGTCGCCGTCGCTGTCGCCGTCGCCGTGAGCAACTTTTTATGATTTTTGTTAGATTTTTTTTAGATTTTTTTGCAGTTCATAGATTTTTTTGTTAGATTAGATGTGTAGTAATTTAGATATGTAGTTCATAGTATGTTAATTTAGATTGTGTAATTAATTTGTTCATATTGTGCTAGATTTTTTTTGTTAATAGAATTTTTTTGGTGATATTATTGTTGAATATGCATGTTTGGTGATATTATTGTTAATAGATTTTTTGGTGATATTTAGATTGTGTAATTAATTTTGTTCATAGAATTTTAATGATTTTTTTGTTCATAGTATTTAGAAAAAGGAAAAAAATAAGAAGAGAAAGTGTTTAATATAATTAGTTAGAAAAATACTAGTTTATTTTTAGTAAGTACTATTTTATTTTATTTATAGTAAGTGCTTCATATATAGTTGAACTAGCTAGTTGATTTAATAAACTAATTTATTTTACTATATATAGAAGTAGTTTGTAGTAAGTGCTACTTTATTTCTTTATAGTCAGTGCTACTTTATTTATTTATAGTAAGTGCTACTTTGTTTTTAGTAAGTACTACTTTATTTATTTATAGTAAGTGCTTAGTAGTTGAACTAGATAGTTGATTTAATTAACAAAACTACTTTATTTAACTATATATCGAAGTAGTTCCCGCGTCGACGTCGGTGATGCCTATCCCGCATCCTCGTCGTTGTCGACTAGGAGGTGGAGGCCTGCTTGATCAGGGCCATGTTCGGGACTGGGCTCCGCCGGGATGGTATTGGGAGGTGCTACCATCCGAGGGACGTATGTTGGTGAGGAGGCAGCCCGTTGTTGACCCGATCCTTATTTGGTGGCAGTCGCGTGGGCCAGTGACGGTGCTGAGGCTTCCGGACACCGCGGAGGTGGTACGTCACCATGTCAGCGAGGAGGACGAGCACGTCTGTCGCTACATGGTTGCATTGGAGGGTAGGTTTGACAATACCTGGCAGGTTCTTCAGGGATCTCAATGGAGCTATGATCCTGTGATGGTTCCTTATCTTTGGGTGTCCACCGCCCGCGACGATACCCGTCGGGCGCTACGGTTCTAGTTGTATTAGTGATGCTATATTAGTGATAATATTCGACGATGTACGGACACCAAGAGATGATGTACTTTTTCTTATAATTATTGAATGCATGCTAATTTGAATACTACTTTATTTTATGATTTGGTTTTGCTTATTTTATGATTTGGTTTTGCTTATTGAATGCTCATATTGGATAAGTTCTCCTTCATTCCTGTGTGCTAGACAATTTGGTGTAATAATGCACTCGGGAATGAAAGGAGGAGCTACGTACATCACCGATAGTCAACCCGTGATTAATAATAATGATCTAGTTTAATATTTGAATTATGAACATAGGTCGGAAATGTCGTACTCGAACGACGAAAACCGCCCGGGGGAGTGCGACTGGTGCCACGACGACCGAGGTATGTGCGACAGGTTCATTGAGCTAGAAGAAGATCGGCACTTCAGCATTAAGCTTGAGGAGACCTTCGATGTTCATATGGTACGCAACGATGAGAATAGTTTTTTTCGTAATTAAGCACGACTTCAACTATTTTAACGTGTATTTTTCATCTTTTCTAATTCGACTAGCTTATCCCATGCTTTGCAAGACGCTATGTCTTGGAGAGGATGGGTTTTGAAGACCATGAAAGTATGGAAACCAAAAAAATTATCCTAAGTACCCATCATGGTGTGGATTTTCAAGTAAAATTGTACAATCCTTAGAGTGTAACCCATTTTGGTTGCAAAAACTGGGAAGCACTTTGGAAGATGTATGGTTTTGATGAGGGTATGCTTGTCACCATGGATCTTGGTGATCCTACAATCGCGCAAGAGAGACCTTCGATTTTCGTCCTTGTGGATACACCTCCAATTCTTCCCCCATGTGAGCTTAACATAGTTATTAAGTAATTTATATTGTTTATTTCAAAATAATTGACAACTTATTTCCATTGACAGCTTATTTTCATTCTTCAAAGAATGTGCGGAAGATGGTAGACAGAACCTACTACACCGAAGGCTCCGAATTAACTTATCAGGAGAAAAATCATCTGATCGCATTTTGTACTGATCTTGAGAATTACAATATCTACAATCAAACTCCTCAACATTATGGTCAATACGTGCCACTAGTGCACATGTTGAACTACGGTAACTACCATGGAGATACCCTGGTAAGAGTTTTTACTATTACGACATCCGTGCATCTTTTTGCACACTTCTAAAACTAGTACATCATTGCTAACTACGAAGTTATTACTATGTTTTTCAACAGATAATCCCGAATGATTGTGTGCCTCATCTGATGTATACGCACGGTAGCCTTCATGTTTTGAACACACAACCAGGTCTTCCTACGAATCTGAACTGTCCATACCGGGTTTCTAAAAGAAGTGGAGACATGACAATCAAAGAATGGAAAAATTGTATGGACAGTCGTAAGGAGCTTCTTGGAAGCAAAAAGCAGCGAAGGGCAAGAATTGGAAACAGGATGATCGCCATTCTTCATAATGGAGAGTCAGGGTCTATATTGTTTTATGCTATTTTACCTTAAGGGTGTTTAGGTCATGTCCTACCTGATACTGATGATCATGTGCTAAGAACAATTATGTAGGGTTGGGTTCGATGACTATGAGGATGATGATCATATGACTTATTATTAATAACGAGTAGAAGTTGTACGATGATGCATGATTAGTAGGACTTGTTATTATATATGATGATGTATGATGCGAGCATGCATGAGTTATTATATCAGCGGGTCAAATGAACATATATAGCAGCAGCGTTGGTAAACCAAGGACGAAGATATAAGAGAGGACACTTCTCTCTATTAGATAGCTAATAACAACCTAAAAATAACCCCCAAAACCCCTAAAGCAACCACTTTTCTAAAAAAACATGGACTTTTGGTCCCGGTTGGTGCCACCAACCGGGACCAAAGGCCCCCTGACTGGGATCGACGCACAGGCCACGTGGAGGCACATTGGTCCCGGTTCGTGTTTGAACCGGGACTAATGGGTGGAGGTATTAGTAACGACCCATTAGTCCCGGTTCATGAACCGTGACTAAAGGCCCTTACGAACCGGGACTATTAGGTGTTTTTCTACTAGTGTATTGACATGCAACTTCCATCATCATCATATACATGACTTGAGCATTCATTGTCGTATTGCTTTGCATGATCGTAAGATAGCTTGCATGATGTTTCATGGCTTGTCCGTTTTTGATGTCATTGCTATGCTAGATCACTGCACATCCCGGTACACCGCCTGAAGCATTCATATAGAGTCATATCTTTGTTCTAGTATCGAGTTGTAATATTGAGTTGTAAGTAAATAAAAGTGTGATGATCATCATTATAGAGCATTGCCCCATGAAAAAAAGAAAATAAAGAACAAAAGAGAGGCCAAAGAAGCCTAAATAAAAAAAGGGGGGGCCAAAGAAGCCCGCAAAAAGAAAAAGGAAAAAAAAGAAAGAAAAAAAAGGAAAAGAAAAGGGGCAATGTTACTATCCTTTTACCACTCTTGTGTCTCAAAGTAGCACCATGTTCTTCATATAGAGAGTCTCCTATGTTGTCGCTTTCATATAATAGTGGGAATTTTCATTATAGAACTTGGCTTCTATATTCCAACGATGGGCTTCCTCAAATGCTCTGGGTCTTCATGAGCAAGCAAGTTGGATGCACACCCACTTAGTTTTCAGTTTGAGCTTTCATACACTTATAGCTCTTAGTGCACCCATTGCATGGAAATCCCTACTCCTCACATTGACATCAGTTGATGGGCATCTCCATAGCCCATAGATTAGCCGCGTCGATTTGAGACTTTCTCCCTTTTTGTCTTCTCCACATAACCTCCACCATCATATTCTATTCCACCCATAGTGCTATATCCATGGCTCACGCTCATGTATTGCGTGAGAGTTGAAAAAGTTTGAGAATACTAAATTATGAAACAATTGCTTGGCTGACACCGGGATAGGCATGAGGGATACCTTGTGTTAAGAAAAGGGAGCATACAAGACTATATGATTTTGTAGGGATAACATTCTGGAAGTATTGATATTTTAAAAGACATGATTGTTTGTTGGGATGCCCTAAGTATTATTATTTTTATGTCAAATGATAGACTATTGCTTTGAATCGCTCGTATCTTAATATTCATGCCATGATTAGATATATGATCCAGATTATGCTAGGTAGCATTCCACATCAAAAGTATCTTTTTTATCATTTACCTACTCGAGGACGAGCAGGAATTAAGATTGGGGATGCTGATACGTCTTAGTCGTATCTACAATTTTTGATTGTTCCATGCCAATATTATTCAACTTTCATATACTTTTCGCAACTTTTTATACTATTTTTGGGACTAACATATTGATCCACTGCCCAGTGCCAGTTCCTGTTTGTTGCATGTTTTATGTTTCGCAAAAAATATATATCAAACGGAGTCCAAACGGATGGAGATTTTTTTTGGAATATTTATGATTTTTTGGAAGAAAAATCAACGCGAGACTGTGCCCGAGGGGACCAGGAGATAGGGGCGTGCCCCGGGGAGGTAGGCGCGCCCTGGACTCTCCTGGCCACCCCGTAAGGTGGTTGATGCCCTTCTTTCGCCGTAAGAAAGCTAATTTCTGGATAGAAATCGTGTCCAAAGGGGAACCCAATCGGAGTTACGGATCTCCGGGAATATAAAAAACGGTGAAAGGGAAGAATCAGAAACGCAGAAACAGAGAGAGACAAAAAGACAGATCCAATCTCGGAGGGGCTCTCACCCCTCCCGCGCCATGGGAGCCAAGGACCAGAGGGGAAACCCTTATCCCATCTAGGGAGGAGGTCAAGGAAGAAGGAGAAGAAGGGGGGGGGGGCTCTCTCCCCCTTGCTTCCGGTGGCGCAGGAACGCCGCCGGGGGCCATCATCATCACCGCGATCTTCACCAACACCTCCGCCATCTTCACCAACATCTACATCACCTTCCCCCATCTATATTCAGCGGTCCACTCTCCCGCAACCCGCTGTACCCTCTACTTGAACATGGTGCTTTATGCTTCATATTATTATCCAATGATGCGTTGCCATCCTATGATGTCTGAGTAGATTTTTGTTGTCCTCCCGGTGATTGATGAATTGCTATGATTGGTTTGAGATGCATGTTTTATTATTGGTGCTGTCCTATTGTTCCCTCCATGTCGCGCAAGTATGAGGGATTCCCGCTGTAGGGTTTGCAATATGTTCATGATTTGCTTATAGTGGGTGGCGTGAGTGACAGAAGCACAAACCCGAGTAAGTAGGTTGTTTGCGTATGGGATAAAGGGGACTTGATACTTTAATGCTATGGTTGGGTTTTACCTTAAAGATCTTTAGTAGTTGCGGATGCTTGCTAGAGTTCGAATCATAAGTGCATATGATCCAAGAAGAGAAAGTATGTTAGCTTATGCCTCTCCCTCAAATAGAATTGCAATAGTGATTACCGGTCTAGTAATGTAGTCAATTGCCTAGGGAGAATTTCACAACTCCTACCACCACTTTTCACACTCGCTATATTTACTTTATTGCTTCTTTATCTAAACAGCCCCTAGTTTATATTTACGTGTTCTTTATTATCTGGCAAACCTATCCTATCACACCTACAAAGTACTTCTAGTTTCATACTTGTTCTAGGTAAAGTGAACACTAAGCATGTGTAGAGTCGTATCAATGGCAGATAGGGCTTGAGAGAGTATTTGTTCTACCTTGAGCTCCTCGTTGGGTTCGACACTCTTACTTATCGAAAGAGGCTACAATTATCCCATATACTTGCCGGTCATCAGCACCCTCCACCCTCGTGGCTGCCTCGTCGCGTCTCCGACTTCATCTCCAAGTCTCGTGGTTTGCTTCTGGTCCAAGAAAGATCATTGCGAAAGATGCATTCCATTTGGACTTCATTTTGTATTCCTTTTCACAAAACTCTAAAATAGGTTTAAAAAATAGAAACTGGCACTGGGCTCTCGGTTAATAGGTTAGTCCCAAAATAATATATAATTTCATATTAATGCATATAAAACATCCAAAACAGATAATATAATAGCATGGAACAATCAAAAATTATAGATATGTTAGAGACGTATCAAGAATCCCCAAGCTTAATTCTTGCTCGTCCTCGAGTAGGTAAATGATAAAACTAGAATTTTTGATGTGGAATGCTACCTAACATATTTATCCATGTAATTTTCTTTGTTATGGCATGAATGTTCAGATCCGAAAGATTCAAATCAAAAGTTTAATATTGACATAAAAACAGCAATACTTCAAGCATACTAACAAAGCAATCATATAGTCTGGCTATGCTCTATCTTCATCACACAAAATATTTAAATCATGCACAACCCCGATGACATGCCAAGTAATTGTTTCATACTTTTGATGTTCTCATACTTTTTCAATCTTCACAAAATACATGAGCATGAGCCATGGATATAGCACTAATGTGGAATAGAATATGGTGGTTGTGGATAAGACAAAAAAGAAGGAGATAGTCTCACACCAACTTGGCATATCAACGGGCTATGGAGATGGCCATCAATAGATATCAATGTGAATGAGTAGGGATTGCCATGCAACTGATGCACTAGAGCTTTTAGTGTATGAAAGCTCAAAAAGAAACTAAGCGGGTGTGCATCCAACTTGCTTGCTCACAAAGATATAGGGAATTTTGAGGAAGCCCATCACTGGAATAAACAAGCCAATTTCTATAATGAAAAATTCCACTAGTATATGAAAGTGACAAAATAGGAGACTCTCTATGATGAAGAGCATGGTGCTACTTTGAAGCACAAGTGTGGAAAGAGGATAGTAACATAGCCCCTTCTCTCTTTTTCTCTCATTTTTTTATTTGGGCCTTCTCTTTTTTTATGGCCTCTTTTTTTCGTCCGGAGTCTCATCCCGACTTGTGGGGGAATCATAGTCTCCATCATCCTTTCCTCACATGGGACAATTCACTAATAATGAAGATCATCACACTTTTATTTACATACAACTCAAGAATTACAACTCAATGCTTAGGAAAAAAATATGACTCTATGTGAATGCCTCTGGCAGTGTACCGGGATGTGCAATGATTCAAGAGTGACATGTATGAAAGAATTATGAATGTTGGCTTTGCCACAAATACGATGTCAACTACATGATCATGCAAAGCAATATGACAATGGAGTGTGACATAATAAACGGAACGGTGGAAAGTTGCATGGCAATATATCTCGGAATGGCTATGGAAATGCCATAATAGGTAGGTATGGTGGCTGTTTTGAGGAAGGTATATGGTGGGTGTATGGTACCAGCGAAATTGCGCGATACTAGTCAACATTAGTCACAAAGAACTCACATACTTATTGCGAAAATCTATTAGTTATCAAAACGAAGTACTACGCGCATGCTCCTAGGGGGATAGATTGGTAGTAAAAGACCATCTCTCGTCCCCGACCGCCACTCATAAGGAAGACAATGAATAAATAAATCATGCTCCAACTTCATCACATAACAGTTCACCATACGTGCATGCTATGGGAATCACAAACTTTAACACAAGTATCTCTCAAATTCACAACTAATCCACTAGCATCACTCTAATATCACCATCTTCGTATCTCAAAAACAATCATAAGGAATCAAACTTCTCATAGTATTCAATGCACTTCATATGAAAGTTTTTACTATATCCCTCTTGGATGCCCATCATATTAGGACTAAATTTATAACCGAAGCAAATTACCATGCTGTTCTAAAAGACTCTCAAAATAATATATGTGAAGCATGAGAGTTCAACAAATTCTATAAAATAAAGCCGCCGCCGAGCTCTAAAAAGATATGAGTGAAGTACTAGAGAAATATTGCCTAGCTCAAAAGATATAAGTGAAGCACATAGAGTATTCTAATAAATCACGATTCATGCGTGTCTCTCCCAAAATGTGCGTGAGGGAGTCCTGGATTAGGGGGTGTCCGGATGGCCGGACTATGACCTTTGGCCGGACTCTCGGACTATGAAGATACAAGATTGAAGACTCCGTCCCGTGTCCGGATGGAACCTTCCTTGGCGTGGAAGGCAAGCTTGGCGATACGACATGAAGATCTCCTCCCATTGTAACCGACTCTGTGTAACCCTAGCCCTCTCTGGTGTCTATATAAACCGGAGAGTTTTAGTCCGTAGGACAAACAACAATCATACCATAGGCTAGCTTCTAGGGTTTCGCCTCTCTGATCTCGTGGTAGATCCACTCTTGTACTACCCATATCATCAATATTAATCAAGCAGGAGTAGGGTTTTACCTCCATAGAGAGGGCCCGAACCTGGGTAAAAACATCGTGTCCCTTGTCTCCTGTTACCATCCGCCTAGATGCACAGTTTGGAACCCCCTACTTGAGATCCGCCGATTTTGACACCGACATTGGTGCTTTCATTGAGAGTTCCTCTGTGTCGTCACCTTTAGGCCCGATGGCTTCTTCGATCATCAATCACGACGCGGTCCAGGGTGAGACTTTTCTCCCCAAACAGATCTTCGTATTCGGCGGCTTCACACTGCGGGCCAACTCGCTTGGCCATCTGGAGCAGATCGAAAGCTACGCCCCTGGCCAGCAGGTCAGGTATGGAAGCTTAAATTACAGGACCGACATCCCCGGGGACTTGATCTTCGATGGATTCGAGCCACGGCCGAGCATGCCGTTCTGTCCCGACGGGCATGATCTAACTCTGCCGCCGGACAACGCCCAAAGTGCCGCTCAAGTGTCCGCTCCGATCATTAGCTCGGAGCCGACTGCGCTAGTCGGGGATGGACGGTTGGACGCCACCCCGGGAGCCGCAATCTCTACGGCGATAGAGCCGAATACCAGCCTAGTCCTTTGCAGGGCCCGTGACTCCAAGGTGCCGGACTCCGCTCCAGACTCCGTATATTCCGCACCCCTTCCGATCGAACCCGATTGGGCTCCGATCATGGAGTTCACCGCCGCGAACGTCTTTCAGCACTTGCCCTTCGGCGTTATCCTGGATTTACTAAAGTCTCTCTCTTTGTTAGGAGAGCCCTGGCCGGACTATGGTCAACAGGGTTGGGATGCGGATGACGAAGAAATTTGAAACCCACCCACCACCCATTTTTTACCCACTGTCGATGATCTAACCGACATGCTCGACTTCGACTCCGAAGACATCGACGGTATGGACGCTGATGAAGGAGACGACCAAGAACCAGCACCTATAGGGAACTAGAAAGCCACCTCGACATATGACATATACATGGTGGACACCCCCAAAGCAGGGGGTCGCGATGAAAAACCGGAGGACGACCCCTCCAAGAAGCAACCCAAGCGCCGGCGTCAACGGTGCCGCTCTAAATCCCGCCAAAGCAAAAACGGCGATTCCGGCACCGGAGATAACAACACGCCGAACAGTGCCGAAGACAACCCCCTCCAGCAGGATTCAGTGCAGGAGGACGAAGGAGCCAGCCCTCATGAGAGAGCGGCCGACAGAGAGGTCGAGGACGACAATTATATGCCTCCCTCCGAAGACGAGGCAAGCCTCGACGACGACAAATTCGTCATGCCAGAGGATCCCATCGAACAAGAGCGTTTCAAACGCAGGCTTATGGCCACGACAAGCAGCCTCAAGAAAAAACAGCAGCAGCTTAGAGCTGACCAAGACTTGCTAGCCGACAGATGGACCAAAGTCCTGGCGGCCGAAGAGTATAAACTCGAACGCCCCTCCAACAGCTACCCAAAGCGCAGGCTGCTACCCCAACTTGAGGAGGAAGCAACTAAACCTACATCACCATCGTACGATGCGCCTGATCGGCCACCCCGTGGCCGCGACAGAGAGGCCTTCAGGCCCTCGACCCGAGCCGCACCCCGGCACCGCTCAAAACATACCAGAGTACGGGGAGATGCAACAGACCTGCAAGACATATTGGAGAATAAGGCAAGGCAAACAAGATCGATCTACGGATCGCATGGGCGCCCCGCTTCACGTGACGCTAGCCGTCACGCCGGACATGATAAATACGGCCAGGCCAAATACAACAGACCAAGCTCATCCGAGCTGCGTCATGATATAGCCCAGTACAGGGGCGCCGCACATGCACTATGCTTCATAGACGAAGTAATGGATCATCAAATCCCCAAGGGCTCTAAACCCGTAAACACCGAATCATACGATGGCACAACAGATCCTGCAGTATGGATCGAGGATTATCTCCTTCATATCCACATGGCTCGTGGTGATGATCTACATGCCATCAAATACCTCCCGCTCAAGCTTAGAGGACCAGCTCGACATTGGCTTAACAGCCTGCCAGCAGAATCAATTAGTTCCTGGGAGGACCTGGAACCCGCACTCCTTGACAACTTCCAGGGCACTTATGTGCGACCACCAGACGCCGATGACCTAAGCCACATAATCCAGCAGCCAGAGGAATCGGCCAGACAATTCTGGACACGGTTCCTAACCAAGAAAAATCAAATAGTCGATTGTCCGGACACCGAGGTCCTTGCAGCCTTCAGGCACAACATCCGAGACGAATGGCTTGCCCGGCACCTAGGATAGAAAAAGCCGAAATCTATGGCAGCCCTCACGACACTCATGAATCGCTTTTGTGCAGGAGAAGACAGCTGGCTAGCTCGTAGCAATAACATAACCAAGAGCTCTGGCAATTCGGATACCAAGGACAACAATGGCAGGTCACATCGCAACAAGCACAAGCGCCGCATTAACGGCGACAATACTGAAGATACGGCAGTCAATGCCGGATTCAGAGGCTCTAAACCCGGTCAGCAGAAGAAGCCATTCAAAAGAAACCCTCCGGGCCCATCCATCTTAGACCGGATACTCGATCGCTCGTGCTAGATACACGGCACCCCCGAACAGCCAGCCAACCACACCAACAGGGATTGTTGGGTGTTCAAGTAGGCAGGCAAGTTAAGCGCCGAAACCAGAGACAAGGGGCTGCAGAGCGATGACGAGGAGGAGCCCCGGCCACCGAACAATAGAGGACAAAAGGGATTCCCCCCGCAAGTGCGGACGGTGAACATGATATACGCAACCCACATCCCCAAGATGGAGCGGAAGCATGCTCTCAAGGACGTCTATGCGTTGGAGCCAGTCGCCCCAAAGTTCAACCCATGGTCCTCCTGCCCGATCACTTTTGATCGAAGGGACCACCCCACTAGCATCCGTCACGGCGGATTCACCGCATTGGTCTTAGACCCAATTATCGACGGATTTCACCTCACCAGAGTCCTAATGGACGACGGCAGCAGCCTGAACCTGCTTTATCAGGATACAGTGTGAAAAATGGGTATCGATCCCTCAAGGATTAAACCCACAAAGACAACCTTTAAAGGCGTCATACCAGGTGTAGAAGCCAGCTATACAGGCTCGGTTACACTCAAAGTGGTCTTCGGATCCCCGGATAATTTCCGAAGCGAAGATTTAATCTTCGACATAGTCCCATTCCGCAGTGGCTATCACGCCCTGCTCGGACGAACCACATTTGAAAAATTCAATGCGGTGCCGCACTATGCATATCTCAAGCTCAAGATGCCAGGACCTCACGGAGTCATCACGGTAAATGGAAACACCAAACACTCTCTCCGAACGGAGGAGCACATGGCGGCCCTGGCGGCGGAAGTACAGAGTAGCCTCTCAAGGCAACTCTCCAATCCAGGTGTCAAACGTCCAGACAACGTCAAGCGAGCCCGAAGTAACCTACAACAGATCCGGCTGGCACGTCCCGAGCAAGCATAGCAGTGCGGCCCCAACCCCAGCCCTCGCCAGATGGTGATAGCGGTACCACGCATACATGAATACGCCTTAGAGATACCATGGGCATAAGGGGAGGGGCACAACTACGGCACGCCCAGAATGCGGCTCAACCGCACTAAGGGGCTCCCTATTCCGCCGCTTCTTTTTTTATACACTTTCAAGACCCAACTATTCGGAAGGCCTGCCCGGCAATACACTCACCGAACACACGATGCAACAGCCCGGGAGAGAACTAGCCGCGTCAAATGTCCAGGTGGTCTCTATAACGAGCTTAATACCTGTTTTACTTAAAGTCCCGCAGCTTGCCCCTCGAGGGGGACATGTCAAATAGTCCCATCTCTTGCTTATCTCACTACTTGTATCGTTCTGCTTTCATAGCAGCCCCTTTTATTAATAAACAATACATAGCTCTTATCTATTATTGTACTCATCTATTTTTTATATACAAATATGTTCAGTCATGACATTCTGCAACCGTACACTTTGGTACGGCCAATACACCAGGGGCTTAAGCACCCCATAACATGGTGTGAGAAGACCGAACACTCTCATGAGTGCGGCACCCCGAACTTATAGCACTATATGCATCGGCTCCGAATCATGTCTTTGGTCAATAGTTGGGTTTGCTCGGCTCCCTTGTTTTGGTACCTTACGTTCCGCAATGTTGGCTAAGGTAGCGCTGGGAGAACTACTGCGATTGTGCCCCAATTGAGCTGGGTTAACACCTCAGTAGAGAAAGCTAAAACAGACCATCATGATAGTGCGAGAGACCGGTCGCTGTTCTCGAGGTTTTTCGAGTCCTTAAAGACTTATGCCGCTTAGAGCGAGGGGCTGGACTTATCCGGCCCAGGCGTGGATAGCGCCCCGAACTCGGTCTTCCGAATACTAGGGGCTTCACCGAAATTTAAAATTATAGAATTCTATGGCAAAGTGAGAGTGATAAAGCATTATAAGTCCGATGGCCTGGTTCGTTGTGCTGAACACCTCCCTAGATGGACCCAAGAATGGGAACAAGAGCGCTCAGGTTTATCCCGAACACCCCAGCACTCGCGGCATGGGGGTAGAAGCCGACGACTTGCATCTCTCAGATTTGATAAATGGCCGCACAGAAGGTAATATTTTAAATTAACAAAGTGTTGCTTAACGCATATGAACAAAGTTTTCAGCGTACAGGAAAACAGATGCGAGTCTACTCAAAAATTACATCTTTGGAGCATTCGTCCGCTATAAGGCGGGAACCCTTCAGGACGCCCTTATAATACATCTCGGGCGTGCGATACTCCTTGCCCGGCGGTGGCGCGTCCGTCAAAAACTTCTCAGCGTCCAGCTTGCTCCATTGCACTTTAGCACGGGCAAGGGCCCGACCGGCACCTTCGATACAGACGGAGCGCTTGATGAGCTCAATCCACGGACACGCGTCCACCAGCCGCCGCACCAAACCGAAGTAGCTCCCAAGCATGGCTTCTCTAGGCCACAGCCGAACTATGAGGCCCTTCATGGCCTGTTCGGCCACCTTGTGGAGTTCGACCAGCTGCTTCAGCTGGTCGCTCAGGGGCACCGGTTGTCCGGCCTCAGCATACTGAGACCAGAACACCTTTTCCGTCGAGCTCCCCTCCTCGGCTCGGTAAAATGCGGCAGCATCAGACACACTATGGGGCAGATCGGCGAACGCTCCTGGAGAGCTTCGGATTCGGGTAAGGAACAGATAATTTACTTTTATATTCTTGCTTTGCATAAAGAATGCCTTACCCGCCGCTATCTTCTTCATCGCCTTGATCTCCTGAAGGGCCTTCTGGGCTTCGGCCTTAACGGTTTTGGCACTCTCAAGAGCCAAGGCGATCTCGGACTCTCGAGTCTTCGAGTCACGCTCCAAACTCTCGTGTTTTTCCACGAGAGCCTGGAGCTCTTGCTGCACCTCCGCCACCCATGCCTCCTGCTTCTCTCGCTCCATGCGCTCCAGGGCCGCACTGCTTTCAGCCTTGGAGACCGCCTCTTTCAGGGTCGCCACCTCGGCTGTGGCCCCTACAACATTTACGTTGGTCCTGTCATTATTTGCAACCAAGTATTTCTATATACATTTACATGCGGTATTACATACCCTCCTTGTCCTCGAGCTGCTTCTTGGCATGGCCGAGCTCGTTCTCAGACCACTCGAGGTTCTCCTTCAATGCATGGACCTCCGCAGTCAGTGCGGCAGAGGTCAGCAGCGCAGCCTGCATTCCCATATTGACATATTTTTTAGACTCCTGCGTATATCTTTTTAGATCCTCAGCTCGGCTTTTCTTTTTGAACGCCGAACTGAGCATCAGGGGCTACTATCTATGCGGTAACATTTTTTATATGTTTTTGAACACATACCTCAAAGCCTGTTAACAGGCTTGTACAGGCTTCTGTCAGCCCACTCTTAGTGGACTGAACCTTCTGAATCACCGCACTCATAACAGTGCGGTGTTCCTCGTCGATGGAGGCGCCATTAAGCACCTCCAGCAAATTGTCCGGCGCCTCCGGATGGACGGAGGTCGCCGGCGTCGTAGGCTTGCCCTTCTTATGAAGGCGCCGCCTGCAAGACTCTGGAACCATTGATGGTTCTGGAGCAGTGTCCGGCCTGGGGCCGGACTTGGATCCCTCCGGGGCTTTAACCCCTTTGGGCCTGGAAGTCCGGGAGGTCGCCTTGCGGCGCCTCCAGGACCACCTCCTCCTGGTTTAGTCCCTTTTGGGACTCCACCTCGGCGTCATCCGTAGGGAGAGGGGAGGAGGCCGTCGGGAGTGAAGCGCTATTCACATCTGACGAATCCAAGGAGCCGCTTGTCGAATCATTGAGCTGAGCCTTGGGCGGACTGCATGATCAAATTCAGTGTCAGGAAATGCCAAATAATGGAGGGGCGTCATAAGTTATTCGGATAGCCGGACGCTTACGATTTTGCCAAGGGCTTGACCCTGGATGGCCATTCCTCCCCGACGTCTTCGGCGTCGGAGGTGTAGTCCGGAAGGAGGGTTCTCCCCTTCTTGGACCTGCCGGCCTCCCAGTTGGGGCGGCTTTCCTTTTCTTTCCTTCCCCCGTTGGACGGGGAGAGGCTTCTTCTTCTTCCTCCTCCTCGTCCTCAGAGGCGGAGGGTGCTTCGGGGTTGTCGGGCGATGAATCCGACACCACCAGGCGCCGGGAACTCTTTCGAGTCCCCGTGGCCTTCTTCTTGGCCTTCTTCTCCGGCACCACGTGAGGTGCTGGAACCAGGAGCTTCGTCAAGCGAGCGTCCGTTGGGTCTTCGGGCAAGGGAGCCGGACAATTGATCTGTTCGGCCTTTTTCTGCCAGTCTTGTTAAGGAGATGGCGGTTTAGATCCCGCATAGAATCAAATCTATGAAAAACAAATACCCCGTAAAGGGAAAATTAAGCTCACCGCGCTGGCTTGGCGCTCGGCGTAGAATCCGCGATCCTCGGTGACAGGAGGGGAGACCTCGGAGATCTTGAATAGCACCTTCCAGGCGTCCCCATGCTTTGTGTCGAAGAGCCGCGACAGAGTCTGCTGCTGGGCCGGGTCGAACTCCCACAAGCTGAAAGCCCGTCGTTGGCACGGGAGAATCCGGCGGAAGAGCATGACCTGGACTACGTTGACAAGCTTAACCTTCCTGCCGATCAGGTCTTTGATGAAGGTTTGAAGTCCGGTCACTTCCGCCGAGTTACCCCACGACAGTCCCGTATCTTTCCAAGATGTGAGCCGTGTGGGGATACCAGATCGGAATTCGGGGGCCGCTGTCCATTCAGGGTCACGCGGCTCGGTGATATAGAACCACCCCGATTGCCACCCTTTGATTGTCTCTATGAAGGCACCCTCGAGCCATGTAACATTGGCTATCTTGCCCACCATGGCACCTCCGCACTCCGCTTAGCGGCCGCCCACGACCTTCGGCTTGACGCTGAAGATCTTCAGCCATAGGCCAAAGTGAGGCTGGATGCGGAGGAAGGCCTCGCACACGACGATAAACACCGAGATGTTGAGGATGAAGATCGGGGCCAGATCGTGGAAGTCCAGGCCGTAGTAGAACATGAGCCCCCAGACGAACGGGTGAAGAGGAAAACCCAGTCCGCGGAGGAAATGGGGAAGAAAAACAACCCTCTCATGGGGCCTAGGGGTGGGGATGAGTTGGCCCTCATCTGGAAGCTGGTGCGTGATGTCGTCAGACAAGTATCCGGCCTTCCTCAGCTTTTTGATTTGCCCCTCCGTGACGGAGGAGGCCATCCATCTACCTCCGGCTCCGTACATGATTGGAGAAGGTTGAGGTGGGAAGTGCGCGCTTGGGCGTTGGAGCTCGAGCGCGCAGGGACGAATAAGCAAAGGAAGAAGAAGGCATAAATGGAAAGGGTAGATTCTTATCCCCTTATAAGGGCGGCCGAAACTACGAGCCCCCCACCGGCCTAATAAAACTCGCTTATCTCCTAAGGGCCGCGGTTAATGGCGCGGTTGGGTTACCCACGCCCGTATTGATGAGAATCCCGGAATAAGGGGACACGATCTCTGCTTTGACAAGACGTGACAAGGAAACCGCCTCGCTAAACGCGCTAAGGTGGAATAGTAAAATGATTCGAATAAGAGCCTGGCCGTGGCGTGATGTCACGCTGCGGAATACGTCAGCAGATTATATTGGTGCGAATATTATTCTCTCTACGGTGGCATGTGGAACTTATTTTGCAGAGCCGGACACTATCCTTGTGTTCAACATCTTCTATGAAGTATTCGGAGGAGGAACCTGCCTTGCAATGCCGAAGATAACTTGCGTGCCGGACTCGTCGTCATTGAAGCCTGGTTCAAGGGCTACTGAGGGAGTCCTGGATTAGGGGATGTCCGGATGGCCGGACTATGACCTTTGGCCGGACTCCCAGACTATGAAGATACAAGATTGAAGACTGCGTCCCGTGTCCGGACGGAACTTTCCTTGGCGTGGAAGGCAAGCTTGGCGATACGATATGAAGATCTCCTCCCATTGTAACCGACTCTGTGTAACCCTAGCCCTCTCCGGTGTCTATATAAACCGGAGAGTTTTAGTCCGTAGGACGAACAACAATCATACCATAGGCTAGCTTCTAGGGTTTAGCCTCTCTGATCTCGTGGTAGATCCACTCTTGTACTACCTATATCATCAGTATTAATCAAGCAGGAGTAGGGTTTTACCTCCATCGAGAGGGCCCGGACCTGGGTAAAAACATCGTGTCCCTTGTCTCCTGTTACCATCCGCCTAGACGCACAGTTCGGGACCCCCTACCCGAGATCCGCCGGTTTTGACACCGACAGTGTGTACATCAAGGATGACTGTGTTAAACTAAAAATCAAAGACTCAAATCATACAAGATGCTCCAAGCAAAACACATATCCTATGGTGAATAAAAATATAGCCTCAAGTAAGGTTACCCGATAGACGAAGACGAAATAGGGGATGCCTTCCGGGGCCGGCATCCCCAAGCTTAGGCTTTTGGTTGTCCTTTAATATTACCTTGGGGTACCTTGGACATCCCCAATCTTAGGCTCTTGCCACTCCTTATTCCATAGTGCATCAAATCCTTACCAAAAACTTGAATACTTCACAACACAAAACTCAACTGAAAATCTCATGAGCTCCGTTAGTATAAGAAAATAAATCACCACATTAAGGTACTGTTGCAAAGTCATTATTTATTTATATTGGTGTAATATCTAATGTATTCCAACTTTTCCATGGTTCATATCCCCCGATACTACCCATAGATTCATCAAAAAAAGTAAACAACAAGCAAAAAACAGAATCTGTCAAAAACAGAACAGTCTGTAGTAATCTATAACTCTCGAATACTTCTGTAACTCCAAAAGTCCAGCCAAATTAGGAAAACCTTAGCAATTTCTTACCAATCCAGAGCAAAAAGAATCGGATCAAAAGCTCGTTTGTGTGAATTACCAAAACTAATTTACTGGGTGCAAAAGTTTCTGATTTTCAGCAGGATCAATACACCTATCACCGTAAGCTATCCTAAAGGTTCAACTTGGTAAATATAAAACCACATCTAACCAGAGGCTAGATGAATTATCTATTGCTAAACAGGAAACAAAAGCAAATAACAAAAAATAAAATTGGGTTGCCTCCCAACAAGCGCTATTGTTTAACGCCCTTAGCTAGGCATAAAAACACAAATAGATCTAGGTATTGGCATCTTTGGTATGCAATCCATAAGGGGGTCTCATAATAGATTCATATGGCAAGTTAATTTTCTTTCTAGGGAATGTTCCATGCCTTTCCTTAACAGAAATTGGAATCTAATGTTTCCTTCTGTCATATCAATAATTGCACCGATTGTTCTAAGGAAAGGTCTACCAAGAATAATAGGACATGTAGGATTGCAATCTATATCAAGAACAATGAAATCTACGGGCACATAATTCCTATTTGCAACAATAAGAACATCATTAATCCTTCCATAGGTTTCTTAGTAGTGGAATCCGCAAGATGCAAATTTAAAGAACAATCATCAAATTCACGAAAACCTAACGCTTCTCCCATTGCAAGAAAAACCAATCTAGTAGGCCAAACCAAACCAATAATTCAAAGAGACTTGCAAAGAAATCAAATCATGCATATAAGAATTCAGAGAAGAACCAAATAATATTTGTAGATACTCTGATCATAAATCCACAATTCATCGGATCTCGGCAAACACATCGCAAAAGAATATTACATTGAATAGATCTCTAGGAACATCGAGGAGAATATGGTATTGAGAATCAAAGAGAGAGAACAAGCCATCTAGATACTAGCTATGGACCCGTAGGTCTGAGGTAAACTACTCACGCTTCATCGGAGAGGCAATGGTGTTGATGTAGAAGCCTTCCATGCAAATCCCCTCCGGCAAGACGGCAGAAAAGGTCCCTAGATGGGATCTCACGGGTACAGAAGTTGCAGCGGTGGAAAAGTGGTTTCGTGGCTCCCCTCGATGTTTTCAGGGTATAAGAGTATATATAGGCGAAGGGACTAGGTTAGCGACCCACGAGGGTCCCATGAGGTAGGGGCGTGCCCTACCCCCTGGGCGTGCCCTCCACCCTCGTGGATGCCTTGTTGTGTCTCCGACTTCATCTCCAAGTCTCGTGGTTTGCTTTTGGTCCAAGAAATCGCGAAAGTGTGGACTCCATTTGGTATTCCTTTTCTACGGAACTCTAAAATAGGTAAGAAAACAAAAACTGGCACTGGGCTATCGGTTAATAGGTTAGTCCCAAAAATAATATAAAATTTCATATAAAACATTCAAAACAGATAATATAATAGCCTGGAACAATCAAAAATTATAGATACGTTGGAGACGTATCAGTACCTCGCTCCACTTGGAGCTATTCCAAATGGCTGCTCCACTATACGCATCCGATTTGCTACTTAGAGTCATCTGGATTGGTGTTTAAAGCTTACATCAACGTAACCCTTTATGACAAACTCTTTATCACCTCCATAACCGAGAAACATTTCCTTATTCCTCTAAGGATAATTTTGACCGTTGTCCAGTGATCAACTCCTGGATCACTCTTGTACCCCCTTGCCAGACATGTGGCAAGGCACACATTAGGTGTGGCACACAACATGGCATATCGTATAGAGCCTATGGCTAAGGCATGGGGGACGACCTTCGTCCTTTCTCTTTCTTCTGCCGTGGTCGAGCTTTGAGTCTTACTCAACTTCACACCTTACAACTCAGGCAAGAACTCCTTCTTTAACCTATCCATTTTGAACTCCTTCAAAATCATGTCAAGGTATGCGCTCTTTGAAAGTCTTATTGGGCGTCTTGATCTATCTCTATAGGTCTTGATGCCCAATATGTAAGAAGCTTTACCCAGGTCTTCCTTTGAAAAACTCCTTTCAAACAACCACTTATGATTTCCAGAAATTCTATATCATTCCTGTTCAACAATATGTCATCCACATATACTTATAAGAAATGTTGTAGTGCTCCCACTCACTTTCTTACAAATACAAGCTTCTTGCTAACTTTGTATAGACCCAAAAGCTTTGATCACCTCATCAAAGCATATGTTCCAACTCTGAGATGCTTGCTCCAGTCCGAAGAAGGATCGCTGGAGCTTGCATACCTTTTAGCATCCTTAGGATCGACAAAACCTTCTGGTTGTATCACATACAACCTTTCCTCATGGAAATTGTCAAGGAAACTTTGTTTTAACATCCATCTGCCAGATTTCGTAATTAAAAATGCAGCAACTGCTAACATAGTTTCAACAGACTTTAGCATCACTACGAGTGAGAAAGTCCCATCATAGTCAACTCCTTGAACTTGTCGGAAACTTCTTTACGACAAGTCGAGCTTCATAAATGGTGACATTACTATCAACGTCTGTCTTCTTCTTAAAGATCCATTTAGTCCTAATGGCCTTTCGCCCTTCAGGTAATACTTCCAAAGTCCATACTTTGTTTTCATACATGGATCCCATCTCAGATTTCATGGCCTCTAACCATTTGTCAGAATCCGGTCCCACCATCGCTTCTCCATAGCTCGTAGGTTCACCGTTGTCCAATGTGACCTCTAAGACAAGGTTACTGTACCACTCGGGACTAGTATGTATCCTTATTTTCCTACAAGGTTTGATAGTAGCTTGATTCGAAGCTCCATGACCATCATCATTAGCTTCCTCTTCAACTGACGTAGGTCCTATAGAAAAATCTTTCTGTGCTGCGCTACTCTCTAGTTGAAGTAAAGATTCAACCAACCTCATCAAGTTCTATCTTCCTCCCACTCAATTCTTTTGACAGAAACTCTTTCTCAAGAAAGGACTCGTTCTTAGTGACAAACACTTTGCCCTCGGATCTGAGATAGAAGGTATACCCAACCATATCTTTTGGGGATCCTATGAAGACACATTTGTCCGCTTTGGGTTCGAGCCTTTTCCGCTAAAGCCTTTTGACATAAGCATCACAGCCCCAAACCTTAAGGAACGACAACTTAGGTTTCTTTCCAAACCACAGTTCATACGGTGTCGTCTCCACGGACTTTGAGGGTGCCCTATTTAAAGTAAGTGTAGTTGTCTCTAATGCATAACCCCAAAATGATGGTGGTAGATCGGGAGGAGACATCATAGAGCGCACCATATCCAATAAGGTACGATTACGGCATTTGGACACACCATTATGCTGTGGTGTTCCAGGTGGCGTCAACTGTGAAACAATTCCACATTATCTTAAGTGATTGCCAAACTCATAACTCAGATATTCACCCCCTTGATTGGATCGTAGGAATTTAATCTTCTTGTTACGATGATTCTCAACTTCACTCTGAAATTGCTTGAACTTTTCAAGCGTTTCAGACTTATGCTTTATTAAGTAAATATACCCATATCTACTCAAATCATCGGTGAAGGTGAAGAAATACGATATCCACCACGCGCATAAGCACTCATCGGACCGCACACATCAGTATGTATGATTTCCAACAAGTCACTTGCCCATTCCACTGTATCGGAAAACAGGGTTTTAGTCATCTTGCCCATAAGGCATGGTTCACATGTGTCAAGTGATTCAAAATCAAGTGACTCCAAAAGTCCATCTACATGGAATTTATTCATGTGCAGAAGTGCCACAAGTATGCGGTACTATCATTATTAACTTCACATCTTTTGGCATCAATATTATGAACATGTGTATCACTAGGATCGAGATAGACCATAGAAGGTATTATTCATGTAAACAAAATAACCATTAGTCTCTGACTTAAGTGAATAACCACATTACAATAAACACGATCTCATCATGTTCATGCTCAATGCAGACACCAAATAACATTTATCTAGGTTTAACACTAATACCGAAGGTAAAGGGAGCATGCGATGGGATCACATCAACCTTGGAAACACTTCCAACACACATCGCCACCTCGCCCTTAGCTAGTCTCCATTTATTCCGCAATTTTTGTTTCGAGTTACCAATATTTGCAACTGAACCGGTATCTAATACCCAGGTGCTACTAGGAGTACTAGTAAGTTACACATCAATAACACGTATATCAAATATAATTTTGTTGAAGTTGCCAACCTTCTTATCTACCAAGTATTTGGGGCAGTTCCACTACCAGTGACCGTTCCCCTTACAATAGAAGCACTTAGTCTCGAGTTTGGGTTCAACCTTGGGCTTTATTCACTGGAGTGGAAACTGGCTTGCCATTCATGAAGTTTCCCTTCTTGCCCTTGCCCTTCTTGAAACCAGTGGTCTTGTTAACCATCAACACTTGATGCTCCTTCTTGATTTCTACCTTTGCGACCTTAAGCACCGCGAACTGCTCCGGGATCATCTCCATCCTTTGCATGTTATAGTTCATCATGAAGCTCTAGTAGCTTGGTGATAGTGACTGGAGAACTCTGTCAATCACTATCTCATCTGGAAGATTAACTCCCACTTGAATCAAGTGATTGTAGTACCCAGACATTCTGAGCACATGCTAATTGGCTAAGCTATTCTCCTCCATCTTGTAGGCAAAGAACTTGTTAGAGGTCTCATACCTCTCAACACGGGCATGAGCCTGAAATACCAATTTGAGCTCTTGGAACATCTCATATGTTCCATGGCGTTCAAAAACGCCTTTGGAGCCCTGATTCTAAGTCGTAAAGCATGGATCACTAAACTATCAAGTAGCCATCAGAACGTGTCTGCCGGATGTTCACAACATCCACAAACGACTGTCGGTGTACTAGAGTAGGGGTACCCTAGTATCCCGAACTTGTGCACGGGCAGTTGCAGCACCCCGCGGCAAGGCTTGCCGGGTGGCCGCCAAGGTCCTCCATGGTTCCTTTGGAGCCATTCAAGAACAAAGTATTGAAGCCAAGGAGACAAGGCCCTGGCAAGAGGAGCTTGCCGGGAAGGCCAACCAAGGCATCTCAAGGAACTTGCCGCGACGCGCCACGCGTCCCGGCGAGGCCCGGTGAGCGACAAGCTTCCGGACGCGACAAGACAACGACCGCGGCAAGGAGCTTGCCGCGGCAAGCTACCACTCTATACCTGCGCTCCAGCATATCCACCAACATGTCGCCCTGGGGCCTTTCCAGGCGCGCGTGGCAAGAGGCTGTGCAGCCAGCGGTGCGCGGTGGCAAGCGACGCTGACAAGATTGCCATCGTGGCGAGCGGTGGCGTCCCTGACGGTCCCTGTTTGCACTATTTGGGCGACGTAGACGGGCATTTAATGCCTTTGTCCCCTGCCATCAGGGTTAGGTATGATACACTGTACAGGTTGTTGTACCAACCGCAATTCCTTTTCCGTTTTTACCCTTGTCTACGTTGCCACCTATAGGTGACCCCTTTAGCATATAAAAGGAGGCCCATGCGCAACATAGAGGGGGGGAAGGCAGAAAAACACTCACGCTCGGTCTTGTTAGCAGCTAGTGTGTACTGTAGCACTCAGCGCTCCCGAGCAAGAACTCAATACACTCATACATGCAGCAGTAGGAGTATTATCTCTCCGGAGAGCTCCAAAGTTGGGTAAACCGCTCGTGTGCTTCGCCTCGATCCGCTCTTCGTGCGACCTCCGCCCCCCGCTGAACCGAAAGGGGCCCGGTCCGCCGGTCCCATAGATGTTCATGGATCAGCAACCCCGACATCTTTGGCGCGCCAGGTAGGGGACGTCGAGGATATGTGAACCTGATCCGGCGTTCACACGAGCTAGATCTTCATACTCTCCATCGACATGCCACCGAAGAAGAAGGCTTCGGCGGCAGCTGTTCCGTCCACGGTGATCCCACCACCACTGGAGAAAACAGGTGGTGGGGTAGACGCCGGCGGAAGAACGGACATCGACGAGGGAGCTCACGGTGCTGCCAGGTCCAAGGACAAGGCTGCGCAGACCTCGGCGTCCGTACATGCACCGCGCCCATCTCAGGAGGCACAGGACCGACAGCATCATGGTATGCGCAGTGCCATATGTTTGTTGGACCAAGATCGAGCTGGTGGATCTCGGGGTGCTCGAGACCAGCATGCACACCAACATGCTGGCACGAGCGAGAGACGGTCGCCTGGACGGGATACTGCTCCTTCTAACATAGTTAGAAGTCCGAGCATATCCCGTTCCTCGCGCCGTTCGCCACTGCCGCCCACCACTCCAGCAGAAGCTTTGGCGCGAGCTCAACTGCTCCTGGATTACCCTCCATCAGCAGGCAAGATCGATGAATGGAGGGCCACCATTCAGAGTCTCATCGGCTTCGCCAACGGCGACACTCCGCGGTAGCCGAGTACATCGCTGACGCGGCAAGACTGCCGGGCACGAGCCGATGGCGACAAAACCGGTGGGGGTGCAACCACCATGCACTCTCCACCCCGAAGGCCAAGATCGCCGACTCGCCGGATCCACCTCGACAGCGACTCCACCGCATCATCAGATCCACGAGCTCGTCGCGATCAGCGCCAAGTTGTTCACGAACGACAGCAAGAAGATGCTCAAACTCGCATCGAGCGCCGAAGAGAAGCGCGGCGTCAATCGGACCAGCGCGCTGGGCCCTCTGTCGACATGCATGCACCAGGGGAACCAGGCGACTTGCCGTACACAGTAGGTTGCCCTGCGTTCACTCGTGAGCTGTGGCAGGTCCAGTGGCCCAGCACGAAGAATTTCAAGCCAGACGTGCCAGAGAAGTACGATGGCAAGTCGCATCCGTAGGAGTTCCTCAGCATCTACACCATCGTGGTGCAAGCTGCTGGGGGACGGGACGACAAGATCCTTGCCAACTACTTCCCGCTGGTGCTCAAGCCCAACGTCAGATCCTGGCTCATGCACTTGCCGGACAACTCCATATCCTCCTGGGCAGACCTATGCCATCAGTTTGTCGGCGCCTTTACGGGCGGCCACAAGCCTCATGGCCAAGAGAGTGACCTTCATCTGCTCGCCCAGAAGGAAGGAGAGCCCCTGTGCAAGTACATTCAGAGATTCAGCCGCGTATAGCACAACATCCCAGATGTCCACCCTGCCGCGGTAATCACCGCGTTCCATCAGAACATGCGGAACCGCAGAATGTGGGAGGAGATGGCGATGTGCAAGATCAGAGACGTCAGTGAGCTATATGCCCTGGCCGACAAGTGTGCACGTGCTGAGGAAGGGAGGAAACTCCCCAGAGAGAATACAGAAGCGGGAGGATCTGATAGTGAGGGGGCTGCCCCGGCAAAGAAAAACTGGCGGCAGAACAACAGGAAGAAGAAAGGCAAAGATGTGCTAGTCGTTGAGCAGTCCGTCAATGGAGGTGACGCCAAGAAAGCCAAAGCTGGTAGCTCCGGCGGCACCAACTACCAGGCTGTGGCGGTCGCCGACTAGCAGGACGGCACCAACAAGCAGTACTGCAAGATCCACCGCACCAAGGGACATGACCTCCAGAGCTGCAAGAAGGTCGAGCAGCTTGTCGAGCAGCAAAAGGCTGAATACGAGTGACGCGACAAGGAGAAGGCCCAGGAAGGTGCTGGAGGAGCCGGCAAGAAACGCCCCAGCCGAGGAGGGCGCCGCGGCAAGGCCAAGCAGCGGCAAGGAGATAGACCTCCCCGCGGCCGCGACAAGGATGAAGATGACGACGATGATGAAGATATGGATGATGATGAGACCGATGAGCAGGAGTTCCAGAAAGCCATAGAGGTCCTGTGCGTTGACGGTGGTGCTTCTCTACATACTTCACACCGCCAGCTCAAGCGATGGGTGCGGGAAGTCAATGCGGCAGAACCACCCATCGAGTCACGCAAGCCTCTGAAATGGTCCAGCACGCCTATCATCTTTGATATTGAGGACCACCCTGATCGCATAACTGCGGTCGGGTGCTTGCCGATGTTGGTTTCACCAACTATCCGCAACCTCAAGGTCACTAAGATGCTAGTTGACGGCGGGGCCGGCTTGAACCTGATCTCCTCCGCAGTATTCCAGAAACTCGAGATCCCTGATGGCGAGCTCGAAGAGACCGGCACATTCCAAGGAATCAATCCGGGAAGGAGCAAGCCGAAGGGAAAGATCACGTTGCCGGTGACATTTGGCAGCGAGTTGAACTTCAGGACTGAGAGGGTCACTTTTGACGTTGCTGACTTTCCATTGCCTTACAATGGGATACTCGGTCGTCCAGCACTCGCCAAATTCATGGCAGCCTCTCACTATGCATATAACATGCTGAAGATGCCAGGCCCGATAAGTGTCATCTCTATCCCTGGCGACAAGAAGGATGCTCTTATCTGCGCCGACAAAATCTACCGGGAAGCAGCAGCCGCAACAGATTGCAAGTCACTTGCCGTTGAAGCTCCCGGGGCGAAGAAGAAGACCAAGTCTGGCAAGAGTTCTGATGCCCACTCCGGCAAGCGCACCTCTTCGGAGTGCTGCACTACCGTCGAGGACGCACCATCGAGCTCCACCGGCAAGTGTAAGAAGACAATGGCAGCTCCACCAGAGACCAAGAAGGTGTCCGCCAAGGAGGATGGCACTGGTAGTACCTTCACCATCAGTGCCACTCTCGACGCTAAATAGGAAAGCGCGCTCGTTGCTTTCCTGCGGGCGAACATCGACGTATTTGCGTGGCAACCGTCTGACATCCCCAGTGTTCCCAGGAAAGTAATCGAGCACCATCTTGCCGTTTGCCCTCATGCGCGGCCCGTCAAGCAGAAAGTTAGGAAGCAAGCAGTGGAGCGCCAAGAATTCATCGCAGAAGAAATCAAGAAATTGGAAGCAGCAGGCCTTGTCAGAGGAGTGCTCCATCCTACGTGGTTGGACAATCTTGTAGTCATGCGCAAGGAAAACGGGAAATGGAGGCTTTGTATCGACTTTACCGATGTCAATAAAGCTTGTCCCAAAGACCCATTTCCCTTGCCGCGCATCGACCAGATTGTTGACTCCACGGCCGGATGTGACTTGCTTTCATTTCTTGATGCATACTCAGGATACCATCAGATCTTCATGGCAGAAGAGGATGAGGAGAAGACCGCATTCATCACCCCATGTGGCACATACTGTTTCGTATGGATGCCTTTCGGTTTAAAGAATGCTGGTTCAACATTTGCAAGGGTAGTCCATGACGATTTTGAGCCGCAAATACACAGAAATGTGGAAGCCTACATGGATGACATAGAGGTCAAGAGCAAGGACAAGGCGACTCTGATTCAAGATTTAGACGAAACCTTTGCAAATCTGCGCAAGATCAACCTCAAGCTTAACCCCGAGAAGTGTGTGTTTGGAGTCCCCTCCGGCAAGCTTCTCGGGTTCTTCGTGTCTCAGCGGGGAATTGAAGCCAATCCCGACAAGATCAAGGCCATTGAGCAGATTGAAGCACCAAAGCGCGTCAAGGATGTACGAAGACTTGCCGGTTGCGTAGCTGCTCTCAGCAGGTTTATCTCTAGGTCTGCTGAGCGCGCCCTGCCATTTTTCCAAATATTGAAAAAGGCAGGTCCAATGAAATGGACTCTGGAAGCGGAGGCTGCACTGCAGGACTTAAAGAGATACCTGTCCTCCACTCCAACACTTGTCGCACCTAAGCCGCAAGAGAAGTTGCTGCTATATATAGCGGCAACCAATCAAGTGGTTAGTGCTGCGTTAGTAGCGGAAAGGGAGGCGGATGATGAGCCAGCAACCACGGTAGATGCATCCAGCGACAAGCAGGGGACATCACCGACAAGCTCTGGTCCCGACAAAGATGGATCCGCGCAGGCGCGTGAGAAGATGCAAAAAAGAATGCTGTAGCGCCCAGTTTACTTTGTCAGTTCCCTTCTGCAGGGGGCTAGGTCAAGGTACTTTGGTGTGCAGAAATTGCTTTTCGGCCTTCTCATGGCCTCGAGAAAGCTGCGCCATTACTTCCAAGCACATGAAATCACAGTCGTCACTCATTTTCCGCTGAAGAGGATACTGCAAAATCTAGAAGCAACAGGCGGGATTGTCGAGTGGGCACTGGAACTGTCAAGCTTTGGCCTCAAGTTTGAGAGCACTTCAACTATCCAAAGTAGAGCGTTGGCAGAGTTCATAGCAGAATGGACGCCAACACAAGATGAAGAAATTCCAGAAACAAGCATCCCCGTCAAGGAAGCAAGCAAAGAGTGGCTGATGTACTTTGATGGTGCCTTTTCGCTGCAAGGCGCCGGTGCGGGCGTGCTACTTGTTGCACCCACCGGAGAGCACCTCAAGTACGTAGTCCAGATGCACTTTCCCAAGGAGCAAGCAACGAACAATACCGCAGAGTATGAAGGTTTGCTTGCCGGTCTCAGGATCGCAGCAGACCTTGGGATGAAAAAGCTCATTGTCAGGGGTGACTCACAGCTTGTCGTCCGCCAAGTGAACAATAATTATTAGAGTCCATTGATGGAAGCTTACGTTGATGAAGTGAGAAAGCTAGAAGAGCACTTTGACGGCCTACAGATGGAACATGTTCCAAGAGCTCAGAACGACATTGTCGATGGCCTGTCAAAGTGCGTCGCACTTAAGTTACCAGTGGAACCAGGGATCTTTGTGCTCAAGCTGACTCAACCGTCTGTAACACCGTCAAGTGGACAGAGCAAGAAGAGGAAGTTGATTTCTGGTGACTATTTTCCGGCAGAGCTCCCCGAAGCCGCCGCCAAGAAGGTCCTCAAGATCAACAGCAAGGGTGCTGAGGAGCAGTCTGCTCCGGCAAGCCTTAGGGTTTGTTCCATTGAAGCAGATGCTCCCGACAAGTTTGCTCCGGCAAGCTTGCCGGGGAACATCAAGCTCCGGCTGAGCCGCAGGTTCTCGCCGTAGAAGCGGATGTTCCCACAGCAGCAGATGTGCCTTTAGTCCTTGTTGTCGAGCCGCAAGCTCCAGCATGGGCACAACAAATTGTCCGTTTCCTTCAGACAGGAGAACTTCCCGAAGAGCAAGAAGAAGCGGAAAGAGTAGCCCGGCAGTCAAGTATGTACCAGTTTGTCGACAACACACTATACAGAAGAAGACTCAACGGCGTGAAATTGAAGTGTATTCACCGGGAAGACGGACAAAAGCTGTTGGCAGAGATACATGGAGGCATATGTGATCACCACATTGGCGCAAGAGCACTTGCCGGCAAAGCGTTCCGGCAAGGTTTCTTTTGGCCGACAGCCCTCCAGGATGCAACTGCACAAGTAACCAAGTGTGAAGCGTGCCAGTTCCATTCCAAGCAGATACACCAGCCAGCTCAAGCTCTCCAGACGATCCCTTTATCCTGGCCATTTTCGGTCTGGGGGCTCGACATCCTCGGCCCCTTTCCTCGAGCTGTCGGGGGCTTTGAGTACTTGGACGTTGCAATCGACAAGTTCACAAAGTGGCCGGAAGTGGAAAGAGTGAGGAAGGTGATAGCACAGTCAGCAGTCAAGTTCTTCAGGTCGATTGTTTGCCGCTTCGGGATCCCTAACAGGATCATCACCGACAACGGCACGCAATTCACGAGCCGCACCTTCATGCAGTATGTCCAAGATCTTGGCGCCAAGGTCTGCTTCGCTTCTGTTGCTCATCCGAGAAGCAACGGTCAAGCGGAGAGGGAAAATGCTAAAGTGCTGCGCGGGCTCAAGACCAGGACTTTCGACAGGCTGCGCAAGTGCAGAAAGAACTGTATTGAGGAGCTGCCGGTGGTTCTTTGGTCAGTCAGGACGATGCCAAATCGAGCCACTGGCTAGACACCTTTCGCTCTAGTCTATGGAGCAGAGGCAGTTCTCGCCACAGAACTCATATACGGGTCACCTCGAGTGCTCGCTTATGATGAGCTTGAGCAAGAGCAGCTGCGACAAGATGATGCGCTGCTCCTTGAGGAGGACCGTCTTCAGGCTGCTGTACGAGCTGCTCGATACCAGCAAGCTTTGCACCGCTACCATAGCCGCAAATTTAATGCCAGAAGTCTCGAGGAAGGCGACCTTGTTCTTCGGCGCGTTCAGTCCGCCAAGAATTCCAACAAGTTGACGCTGAAGTCGGAAGGCCCTTACCGGGTGAAACGAGTCACTAGGCCCGGCGCTGTCTGCCTTGAGACCGAAGATGGCATTCCGGTGAGCAACTCCTGGAACATTGAGCATCTTCGTAAGTTTTACCCGTAAGGCTCGGTTGCCGGAACCTATTCCGGCAACCACCTTTTGTACAAGTCTTGCCAATGTTGCATGTAATCCTTTGTAAAAAGCCGGGCGCAGACCCCGTGCATAAGTAAAGCTCTTGTGCTCCGCACATATTGTCAATTTCATGCTTTCTACTTTTCTTTGCATGCGTTATCTGACACTTTGTGCAGCGCCTATCCCCGGTAAGCAATAACGAGCCGTAAGGCTCCATATCATTATTTTCTCTTCTTTCTCTTTCTCAAAGGAAGGAAGGTCCCCTCGCCCACAAGTTTGCCGGGGGGAAAGGAGAAGATAATGGTGTGGACCAGGCGTCGTCCAAGGAAGTTTCGCCTTACCGGAAAGCAAACGACAGAAAAGCAAAGTTGCCAAAGTTTGAGCAATTAGTTTTAATTTTTAAGTTATCTTCCTCGAACGACCGTGCTTTGTATGGAAAACCTGTGCGTGGAGGAACCAACTCATAGCTAGTTGCGCCCTTACTTTGTTTCGAGTCCGCTCAACAACTTAAGTGAGCTGCGACTAGTTGCGACAATGTTTCTTGTCGGTAACGGCACCGCCAGCAGGCTGCTGACGTCCCACACTCAGCGCTCGCGGCTAAGGTGCCTGCGCCGACAAGTTCCCTAAAAGCGTAGGGCAAAAACATACAAAGGAAGGAATCAAGTAAAGGAAATATCATAGCAATCGCTACCCAAAATAGAGTCATATTACAAGATAGTTTGTCGCAGCTCTAACAGATTGTTCTTACAACATGACCAGCAGCGATAAGAAAAAGAGAAAACGGGCGGCCTAATCTACGCGATCGCCCTCAACCCTCTTGATCCCGCTCACCTTGTCCACAATGGGTGCGACAAGGGTCTTGAGCACTTCCAGATCAACATCCGGCGGCAAGGTCCTGAGGACGTTGGTGAGGTTGAGGCCTGGGTTGCGGAAGACCACCTTCACCAGCACCTTTTGAACAGCTCCCGCGCAGATCTTGCGCGACTCGTCGGCCAGCTGCTTTGGGATCTTCTCCCGGAGTCGCTGGAGGGCCGTCACCACGCCTTTGAAGAACAAGCTGAGCTTGGCGCTGGGTTGGAGGTGCTCATCGGAGGAGTACCCGAGATCCTCCATCCCCAGCTGCGCCAGTTCCCTGTCGATGGTTGCAGCAACATCCACGAGACCCTCCGTCCAGTGCTCCACGTTCTCCCTAAAAGTGTTCTGGGCGGCAGCAGCATTCGCCAGCAGCGCCTCGTCGGCCTTGATCTTCTCCGACAAGGCCACCTCCCGCTCCCTGGCGCCGTCCAGCGTCTGAGTCAAAGTAGCCAGCTTCAACTCAAGATCCGCGTTGGAGTCCTTGGCGGCGCTAAGCTCTTTGCTCCTCTCAGCGAGACGACCTTGCAGCTCGCCATGAGCGGCGGCGTCCTTCTCGCGCTCACGCTTGAGCGCAGCAAGCTCCTCGCCGCTCGCCTTGAGATCGGCCTCCAGCTGCACCACCTTCGTCTCCAGCTCCTTCTTGGCGGCCTCGGCAGCTGCGGCAGCATCTTCTGCTTCCTTGAGAGCCCCGCCAAATGTTTGCTCGCGCGCGGCAAGCTCCTCCTCGTGGCTGTCAAGGTTGACCTTGCGCTGCGCCAACTCGCCTTCCTGCGCAGATTGCTTCTCGGCGACAAGCCGCTGTTGCTCTTCAACTTCAGCCTTCTCGAGGAGGAAGGCTTTCCGCTCCTCGGCGACTTGCTCCCGCTCCTCTGCCAGGGAACGGAGAGTTTCCTGCCTGAAACCCCGGAGCTCCTTCGCGTGCTTCTCGATGTCCACTCCCGCCTTCGCGACAAGCGCTTCTCGGGATACCAGCTTGGCTCGTCTGGCGCGGTAGAGCGACAACAGCTTCCGCAGCAGTTGCTCCTCCTCAGGCTCGTCGCTGCTGCTGCTTGGCGCGTCGACCAGCGTCAGCCCAGCAGAGGCGAGCACCTCTCCATCCAAGATCTCTCCTTCGACCGGCGCCCTGGAGCTTGACATCCAGGGGAGCTTGATGAAGATGCCGTCGTCGGACTTCAAATAGGCGTCGGGCTGGGGTTCTTCGGAGCCTGGCGCTGCAGCAGCGGCGGAGGGATCGGCGGTCGGTGTAGCGCCTGACGCTCCTGCGGCCTCGGGGCCGTCAGTACAATCGCCGGATCCCTCGCCAGCTTCTGCGGCGGCAGCCTTGGCGGCCTCTTTGCCGGCGGGATCATCAGCGCCGGCTTCTCCTTCGGTGGCAACAGCGTCGTTGGTATTGTTGCACGTGTTCTCCTCACTGGCGACCTTGGTTTCCATCGGCTCCGTGGCAGATGGATCTGACAAACGGAAAAAGAAGAAAAATCAAGCAAATATCCAAAAAGAAAATCAGAAGAAGAAGAACCCAAGGGAAGTTTTCAAGCAAGAGGATTACCTGTACTAGGACCTGCAGTCGTGGTCTCAACCACCGGAGGGTCGCTGGTGCTGTCCCTTGTCGGAGAACGCTCCCTTGCCGGGGAATCCTCCCTTGGCGGTGTAGTTGAAGCAGATGGCATTTCGGGAGCGGCTTACGGGCACTCCTGGTGAAGCTGCTCTGCTCCTACACAAACCAACAGTCAGATATCAGCAAAGAAAGAGCACCCATGCGCGCCTAACAACAGGAAGTAAACCATATACTTACGCTGGGGGCTGCACTGGGGGCTGCTTTGGGGAATAGTTGCCGGGTCCGGCAAGGTGGTCTCGGACACACCCCTTGCTGTCGCGGTGGGTTCGTCCTCGATGACAATCACCGGGACCTTGGCTCTCTTTGTCGCTCTCTGGGCCAGCGTCCTGAAAAGGAATGGGTTCAGAGTGAAGCAAATCAGATACAAGACAAAGCAACAAAATTGAATAACTACAAGTATAGCAAAGAATCTTACTCTTCTTCTTCCTCGTCGGAGCTGAGCGCGGAGAGATCGAAGTCCGGCTCGCCTCCGGTGCGACGAGGCGGAGGAGTAGGTTCCCTTGTCCGCTTGGCAGGAGCAGTAGTGGTGGACCGGGAAGACCCCGCTCCAGTTGCCGCAGCGGCGTGAGGCGCTCCCGCGGCAACAGTGCTTGCCGCGGTAGATCATGTCGCACGGCACGGCGGCTGTTGACTCGTCTGCCGCCCCGCTACGTCCCCGGCCTTGCGGAGACACCTTCTTGGTGGAGCTGGGGGCTCCGCTTGCGGCAAGCTAGCTGAAGGTGGGGAGGAGGAGGAGCCAATCTTCAACAAGTCGCTCGCGCCCTCGGCAGGCTCGCTCGACTCAGCTTCAGGCCCGACAAGCTCTTCCTCGCCGGCAAGCTCCTCTTGCTCGACAAGGCTTGCCGCCTCTACTGACTCTGCCTCCTCCACGGTTAATCCGAACTCGCCCGCGGCAGCTGCTGCCGCCGCCTCTTCCAGCCTAGTGGCGATGCGCTGCATCTCCGCATTGGTGGTGTCGCGAGTAAGGCTCTTCTGTTCATCGGGGCGGACCGGCACTTCTACCAGGCCGTCAAAGAACTCCTGCACGATGTCATCTGCAGGCTCTTGCCAAGTTGGGACAATTCCATGCGAATCGCACAGCGGCATCATTGCGCGGATGCGGTCGAGCGAGGAGTTGTTGCACAGCGGAACGACACCCCTCGGCAACATGAACACTTCGGGATGTTGAGGATCGCGCTTGAATAGTTCCAAGATCATCGCGTCCAGTTCCAAGACAGTGAAGTTGAAGTTGAGGCCCGGGCGCAGCCTCATGATATCCGCCGCATTTTGGAACTCCCAGGCGGGTCTCCTCCTCTCCTGCAGGGGGGCGATGCGCCGACGAAGAAAATCTACGCCAACAGCGCCTACGATGAGCCCGGCAAGCCTGAGGCATAGGATCCGGGTGACGGCAATCCTCAGCCTATCGTCTTCCGAGGCCACGTTGCTCCAATCGTTGCCGCGCGCTATTGGGGCTTGGCGCTGGGCGGTAAATGACTGTGGGTTCTCCTCGACAATCCAGCACCATTCTGCTCTCCATTCCTCCCATTTGCTGCGGAGCTCTCCCTCTAGATAAGCTTCCTTCTTGCCAACTCTCGAGATCCAGGCGATTCCACCAGATAAAGGCTCCCCTCTCTCAACTCGGGGCATAAAGAAGTGGCGGAAAAGAGCTACGTTTGGATAGACTCCGACAAAGTTTTCGCAGAGATGTGCGAAAACTGCCATGCTCAGAACAGCATTGGGTGTGAAGTCAAGGAGGCGGAATCCGTAGGTGTTCATGATATCGCAGAAAAATTCAGAGAAAGGCGGGCAGAGCCCGCAGTAGAAGAATAGCGCGAAGAAAGGGTATCCGTTCGGAGCCAGTTCCGAAGCGGCAGCTGGGAGTACCTTCGTACGCGGATGCGCTCGCGTCTTCGTCGACCAGAAGAGGTAGTAGTACTCCCTCAGCTCCTTCATGGCAAGCTGGGGGGCAAGATTGCCCGCTCCTTCCGCAGCGCCGCGAGCCGCTATGCCTCGGCCGACTTCACGACCTTCCCCTTGTCGGCTTTCGGAGCCATGGCGGAGGTGGTGGGGGAGATCGACGGCGTTGGTGATGCTGGTGGCGATGGGGGGCGGAGCGCTGCTCTTTTTCAGCTTTGGGAAGAAGGGGGGAGCGGCGGAGATTTCTGAGATTGGAGTAGCAACCGGCGAGATGGGCGGACAGCCCCTGTTTCCTCTACTTATAAAGAGGGAGGGGGCGGGCGTTCCGTCTTTCCAAATAAAGAAACCACCCACGATCTCTCCCACGACGCCGCATTCGACGCGTGCCGTTCGGGGAGGGCACGGTGGATACGGAGTAAGATACGGCGTAAACCAGGCCGCGCGTGCCCGTGCCCTGTTTTGGGCCTGGCCCAACAGCGCTCGGCACCGTGTGTGGCCCAGGCCCGGGGGCTCCTGTCGGTGTACTAGAGTAGGGGTACCCTAGTATCCCGAACTTGTGCACGGGCAGTTGCAGCACCCCGCGGCAAGGCTTGCCGGGTGGCCGCCAAGGTCCTCCATGGTTCCTTTGGAGCCATTCAAGAACAAAGTATTCAAGCCAAGGAGACAAGGCCCCGGCAAGAGGAGCTTGCCGGGAAGGCCAACCAAGGCATCTCAAGGAACTTGCCGCGACGCGCCACGCGTCCCGGCGAGGCCCGGTGAGCGACAAGCTTCCGGACGCGACAAGACAATGACCGCGGCAAGGCGCTTGCCGCAGCAAGCTACCACTCTGTACCTGCGCTCCAGCACATCCACCAACGTGTCGCCCTGGGGCCTTTCCAGGCGCGCGTGGCAAGAGGCTGTGCAGCTAGCGGTGCGCGATGGCAAGCGACGCTGACAAGATTGCCATCGTGGCGAGCTGTGGCGTCCCTGACGGTCCCTGTTTGCACTATTTGGGCGACGTAGACGGGCATTTAATGCCTTTGTCCCCTGCCGTCAGGGTTAGGTATGATACGCTGTACAGGTTGTTGTACCAACCGCAATTCCTTTTCCATTTTTACCCTTGTCTACGTTGCCACCTGTCGGTGACCCCTTTAGCATATAAAAGGAGGCCCATGCGCAACGTAGAGGGGGGGAAGGCAGAAAAACACTCACGCTCGGTCTCGTTAGAAGCTAGTGTGTACTGTAGCACTCAGCGCTCCCGAGCAAGAACTCAATACACTCAGACATGCAGCAGTAGGAGTATTATCTCTCCGGAGAGCTCCGAAGCTGGGTAAATCGCTCGTGTGCTTCGCCTCAATCCGCTCTTCGTGCGACCTCCGCCCCCCGCCGAACCGAAAGGGGCCCGGTCCGCCGGTCCCATAGGTGTTCATGGATCAGCAACCCCGACAACGACACTAGAGGGGTTAGCACACCGAGTGATGCATCAAGGACATAAGCTTTCTGTGCAGCAGTGAGGACAATCCTTAGACTATGGCCCTAGTCCTCATAACTGCTTACAATATCTTTCAACTTAGTCTTTCTCTAGGAACGCATTAAAACTGGGAGCTACTGCTCGAGCTATTGATCTACAACATAATGTGCAAAGATAGTTTAGACTATTGTTCATGATAAGGAGTACAAATAATCATATTACCTAAGAACTCCCACTCAAATCAACATTCCTCCAGTCATCTGAGTGCAACATGATCCAAATTCACCAACCAAGTCCGATCATCACGTGAGATGAGGTGGTTTCAATGGTAAACATCTCCATGGTAATCATATCTACTATATGACTCATTCTCCACCTTTTGGTATCTTGTGTTTCGAGACCATGTCTGTACATGCTAGGCTCTTCAAGTTTAACCCAAGTGTTCCGCATGTGCAAAACTTTCTTGCACCCGTTGTATGTGAACGTAGAGTCTATCACACCCGATCATCACGTGGTGTTTCAAAAATGATGAAGTTTCACAACGGTGCACACTTGGGCAGAACACAATTTTATCTTGAAGTTTTAGTGAGGGATGATGTCTGCTAGAACTACGTCGGTATTTCCCCAAAGAGGAAGGGATGATGCAGTACAATGACGGTAGGTATTTTCGTCAGTAATGAGATCAAGGTTATTGAACCAGTAGGAGAACCACACAACACAACGTATACAGCTCCTGCACACAAATAACAAATACTTGCAACCCTACGTGTTAAAGAGGTTGTCAATCTCTTTCGGGTAACGGCGCCAGAAATTGGCGAGTGGACAAAAGAAAGTTGTGATAGATTGGATAAATAGATCGCAAATAAAATAAAGTGTAGCAAAGTATTTTTTGTATTTTTGGTTTAATATATTTGAAAATAAAAGCAAATGAAAATAGATCGCGAATGCAAATATATAAAAGAAGAGATCCGGGGGATGTAGATTTCACTAGTGGCTTCTCTCGAGAAAAATAGCAAACGGTGGGTGAACAAATTACTGTTGTGAAATTGATAGAACTTCAAATACTCATGACGATATCCAAGCAATGATCATTATATAGTCATCACGTCCAAGATTAGTAGACCGAGTCCTGCCTACATCTACTACTATTACTCCACACATCGACCGCTATCCATCATGCATCTAGTGTATTAAGTTCATGGAAAAACGGAGTAATGAAATAAGAGCGATGACATTATGTAGACAAGATCTATTTATGTAGAAATAGACCCCATCTTGTTATCCTTAATAGCAACGATACATACATGTCGGTTCCCCTTCTGTCACTGGGATCAACCATCGTAAGATCGAACCCATTACAAAGCACCACTTACCATTGCAAGATAAATAGATCAAGTTGGCCAAACAAAACCCAAATATTGGAGAATAAATATGAGGCTATAATCAATCATGCATATAAGATATCAAAAAAGACACCTATAATTTTCATGGATAAAAACATAGATCTGATCATAAACTCAAAGTTCATCGGATCCCAACAAACGCACTGCAAAAAGAGTTATATCATATGGATCTCCAACAGACCATTGTATTGAGAATCAAACGAGAGAGAGGAAGCCATCTTGCTACTAACTACGGCCCGTAGGTCTACAATGAACTACGGACGCATCATCAGAGAGGCACCAATGAGGATGACGAACCCCTCTGTGATGGTGTTTAGATTTGATCTGGTGGTTCTAGAACTTGTGGCGGCTGGATTGATTTTCGTCGAATTCCCTAGGGTTTCTGGAATATTGGGGTATTTATAGAGCAAAGAGGCGGTGCGGGAGGCCACTAAGGTGAGCAAAACACACCTAGGCGCGCCTGGGCCCCCATGCGCACCCTGGTGGCTTTTGCTCCCCTCGGAGCACTCCTCTGGTACTTCTTTGTCCCAACAGGTGTCTTCTGGTCTAGAAAAAATCCACAAAAAGTTTCGCTGCGTTTGGACTCCGTTTGGTATTGATTTCATGCGATGTAAAAAACAAGCAGAAAATAGCAACTGGCACTTGGCACTATGTCAATTGGTTAGTACCAAAAAATGATATAAAATGATTATAGAATGATTGCAAAACATCCAAGAATGATAATATAACAGCATGGAACAAGAAAAAATTATACATACGTTGGAGTTGTATCAGCATCCCCAAGCTTTGTTCTTTCTCGTCCTCGAGTAGGTAAATGATAAAAACAGAATTTTTGATGTGGAATGCTGCCTAACATGTTCATCCCATATTCTTTTCTTTGTAGCATGGACATTTGGACTTTTATATGGTTCAAAGCAATAGTCTAGTCTTGACATGAAGACTTTAATACTCAAGCATATCAACAAGCAACCATGTCTTTCAAAATATCAATGCTAAAGCAAGTTACGCCTAGCCCATTATGCTCAATCATTGATCCATTCATGAAACACACCTGAATACTAGCTATACCCAATGCTCAAGTACGATCATAGTGCACCTTAGTTGGTGCTTTATAAGTAAAAGAAAGGCCCTTTGCAGAGGGAAGTAGGGGTTTCTAGAGATGCCAGAGCTCAAAGTTAAAATTGAGAGATAAACAGATTTTGGGAGGCATACATTTCCCACCGATGAAAACAACATAGAGTTCCCAACACTTTCCATCCTAGATATATCATAGGCGGTTCCCAAACAAAAAATAAAGTTTATTCCTTTTTCCACCATACTTTCACTTTCCATGGAGCATACTTAGTGAAAATGAAGGCTAGCAAAAAGAGTGAGGAGCGTCCAACCAAGAAACGAAAAATATCATAAGCGAGCATTAAGCATAACTAACACCGAATAATGCACCACAAGTAGGATGTAATTTCATTGCATAACTATTAACTTTCATGCTTGCATAGGGAATCACAAACCTTAACACCAATATTCTTAGTAAAGCACAATTACTCATCAACATGACTCACATATCATATCGTCATATCTCAAAACTGTTACAAAGAACCAAGTTTATTTTGTCCAATGATCTTCGTGAAAGTTTTTATTAGATCCTCCTTGTATATCTATCACTTTGGGACTAATTCCATATGTTGCTTTTAATAAGCTCAAACAAATATAAGTGAAGAACATGAGCATAATATTTCTTTCTCTCAAAATAATCTAAGTGAAGCAAGAGAGAATTTCTTAAAAAAATTACTAACTCCCAAATAAATCTAAGTGAAGCATGAGGTCATTTCTTCAAAATTAAAAAAGCACAACGTGCTCAAAATGATATAAGTGAAGCACTAGAGCAATTTCAAGGCTCTAAAAATTTAAGTGAAGCATAGGAGCAAGCATAGCATAATTTTTGGCTCTCTCAAAAAGGTGTGTCCAGCAAGGATTCAAGACATAAAATAAAAAGAAAGACAAGCAAAGACTCATATCATACAAGATGCTCCAAGAAAACTCATAATATGTGACGAATAAAAATATAGCTCCAAGTAAAATACCGATGGTTGTTGGAAGAAAGAGGGGATGCCACTCGGGGGCATCCCCAAGCTTAGTTGCTTGATACTTCTTGAATATTATCTTGGGGTGCCTCGGGAATCCCCAAGCTTAGCATTTTGCTAATCCTTATTCCTTCATCCATCATAATATCACCCAAAACTTGAAAGCTTCAATCACACAAAACTCAACAAAACCTTCGTGAGATCCGTAAGTATAAGAAAGCAAACCACTACTATAAGTACTATTGCAAACCCATTCATATTTTATTTTTGCATTGTATCTACTGTATTCCAACTTTTGTAGGGCAAAAACTCTTCAAATAAAACCACAGAATCATCAAAACAAGCACACAATGCAAAGAAAACAGAATCTATCAAAAACAGAATAGTCTGTAGCAATCTGGAAACTTCGTATACTTCTGTAACTCCAAAAATTCTGAAAAATTAGGACCACGTAAGAAATTTGTTTATTAATCTTATGCAAAAATAATCAAATCAAAAGAACTCTTTTGTTAAAAATCATTCCAAAGGTTTTGCTTGGCACAAACACTAATTTAAACCACAAAACACATCTAATCAGAGGCATAATTGGGTATTTTATCAAAAATAGCAAGAGAACCAAAAGCAAAAAGATACAAGTTGGGTTGCCTCCCAACGAGCTCTTTCTTTATAGCCATTAAGATAAGCTTGAAATTTTATTGATGCTCACAAGAAAGATAAGAATTGAAGCACAAAGAGAGCATCATCAACATGTGAAAAACACACTTAAGTTTAGCATACTTCCTACGCATCAGAATTTTATAAGCAAACAAATTGTCAAGACAAGACATATCTAGCATATGCAAAGCAGAGGAATAAAACATTGACAATCTCAACATAATGAGAGGTAATTTAGTAACATGGAAATTTCTACAATCATATTTTCCTCTATCATAATAATTTCATGTGGGATCATAATCAAATTCAACAATATAACCATCACATGAAATATTCTCTTCATGGTCCAAATGCATGCAAAGTTCACACTCTTCCAAAATAGTGGGATTATCATCAAATAAAGTCATGACCCCTCCAAGCCCACTTTTATCAAAAATTTCACAAGATTGAACACTCTCCAAATATGTGGGATTATTTCCACCTAAAGTTGACACTCTTCCAAACCCACTATTAATACTATTGCAAAAATTATTATCAATAGATTATTTATCATGAGGCTCAAATAAATTTTCAGGATCATAAGAATCATTATCACCCCAATCATGATCATTGCAATAAGTAGTGGACATAACATAACAAGCATCCCCAAGCTTGGGGTTTTGCATATCACTAACACAATTGACATTAAAAGAATTTATAAAAACATCATTGCAATCATGCTTTTCATTCAAGGAGAAATCATGAATCACTTTCTAAATTCCTTCATTTAACACTTCATCACAATTTTTAGATTCATAAATCTAAAGCAAAACTTCACAAAGATAATCAAGTGAATTTAATAGCAATTGGTTCATCATAATTGGATCTCTTGAAAATATTAGCAAGTGGATGAGGATCCATATCAATAGATTTTTACCAAGCAAAGATGCAAGCAAATAAAAGGGACATGGTAACACAAGTAAACATGAAATCTGACGAGGAAAAGGCAAATGAAAAAGAAGGTGAATAAAACGGCAAATTTTTGTGAAGTGGGGGAGAGGCAAATGGAAAATAATGGAAATTGCAAGGAGATAAAATTTGTGATTAGGAACCAGGTAGATGTTCAAGATGTCTCCCAGGGAACAGAGCCAGAAATTTCTTTTGATGTCCGCTAGAACTACCTCGGTATTTCCCCAAAGAGGAAGGGATGATGCAGTACATCGATGGTAGGTATTTCCCTCAGTGATGATACGAAGGTTATCAAACCAGTAGGAGAACCATGCAACACAAAGTAAACAACTCCTGCACACAAATAATAAATACTCGCAACCCGACGTGTTAAAGGGGTTGTCAATCCCTTTCGGGTAACGGCGCCAGAAATTGGCGAGTGGACGGGAGAAAGTTGTAATAGATTGGATAAATAGATCACAAATAAAATAAAGTGCAGCAAAGTATTTTTGTATTTTTAGTTTAATAGATCTGAAAATAAAAGCAAATGAAAATAGATCGTGAAGGCAAATATATTAAGGAAGAGACCGGGGGCCGTATATTTCACTAGTGGCTTCTCGCGAGAAAAATAACAAATGATGGGTGAACAAATTACTGTTGGGAAATTGATAGAACTTCAAATACTCACGACGATATCCAGGCAATGATCATTATATAGGCATCACATCCAAGATTAGTAGACCGACTCCTTCCTGCATCTACTACTATTACTCCACACATCGACCGCTATCCAGCATGCATCTAGTATATTAAGTTCATGGAGAAATGGAGTAATGCAATAAGAATGATAACATGATGTAGACAAGATCTATTTATGTAGAAATAGACCCAATCTTGTTATCCTTAATAGAAACGATACAAACGTGTCAGTTCCCCTTCTGTCACTGGGATCAAGCACTGTAAGATTGAACCCATTACAAGGCACCTCTTCCCATTGCAAGATAAATAGATCAAGTTGGCCAATCAAACCCCAAATATCAGAGAAGAAATATGAGGCTATAAGCAATCATGCATATAAGAGATAAAAGAAGACTCAAATAATTTTCATGGATAAAAACATAGATTTGATCATAAACTCAAAGTTCATCGGATCCCAACAAACACACCGCAAAAAGAGTTACATCATATGGATCTCTAAGAGACCATTTATTGAGAATCAAACAAGAGAGGGGGGAAGCCATCTAGCTACTAACTATAGACCCATAGGTCTATAATGAACTACTCACGCATCATCGGAGAGGCACCAATGAGGATGATGAACCCCTCCGTGATGGTGTTTCGATTGGATCCGGTGGTTCTGGAACTTGTGGTGGCTGGAATTTATTTTCGTCGACTCCCCTAGGGTTTCTGGAATATTGGGGTATTTATAGAGCAAAGAGGCAGTGCGGGAGGCCACTGAGGTGGGCACAACCCACCTGGACGCGCCTGCTCCCCCACGCGCGCCCTGGTGGGTTGTGCTCCCCTCGGAGCACCCCTTTGATACTTCTTTGGCCCAAAAGGTGTCTTTTGGTCCAGAAAAACTCCAAAAAAAGTTTCTCTGCGTTTGGACTCCATTTGGTATTGATTTCCTGCGATGTAAAAAACAAGCAGAAAGCAACAACTGCCACTTGGCACTATGTCAAGAGGTTAGTACAGAAAAATTATATAAAATGATTATAAAATGATTGTAAAACATCCAAGAATGATAATACAACAGCATGGAAGAATCAAAAATTATAGATACGTTGGAGACATATCAAGGGATCACCTTATAAAACTACCGTCATCCTAAGCAAAATAAGATGCATAAAAGGATTAACATCACATGCAAATCATAAGTGACATGATATGGCCATCAACTTGTGCTTTTGATCTCCATCTCCAAAGCACCAGCATGATCTCCATCTTCACCTGCATGACACCATGATCTCCATCGTCACCGGCATGAGACCATGATCTCCATCATCGTGTCGCCATCAGGTTGCCATGCCAACCATGCTTCTACTACTATTGCTACCGCTTAGCGATATAGTAAAGCATTACATAGCTTTTAATGATTGAGATGTAGGTCATACAATAATTAAAGACAACCCTATGGCTCCTGCCAGTTGCCATATGTATCGACATGCAAGTTGATATAAACTATTACAGACATGATCATCTCATACATCAAATATATTTCATCGTCTTTGGCCATGTCATATCACAACATAACCTGCAAAAACAAGCTAGATGTCCTCTAATTGTCGTTGCATGTTTTACGTGGCTGCTATGTGTATCTAGCAAGAACGATTCTTACCTACGCAAAGCCACAATGGTGATATGCAAGTTGCTATTTAACCTTCTACAAGGACCGCCTTTGTTGAATCTGATTCAACTAAGGTGGGAGAGACAGACACCCGCCAGCTATCTTTATGCAACAAAGTCACATGTCAGACAATGGAACCGGTCTCATGTACGTGGACATGTAAAGTTGGTCCGGGACGCTTCATCCCACAATATCGCCGAATCAAGAAAAGACCAAGGAAGGAAGCAATCTGAATATCAATGCCCACAAACTCCTTTGTGTTCTACTCATCATGTCATCTACGCATAGACCTAGCTCTGATACCACTATTGGGGAACGTTGCATGGAAAACAAAAAATTTCCTACGCTCACCAAGATCCAATCTAGGATATGAACATCTACGAGAGGAGAGATTGGATCTACATACCCTTGTAGATTGCTAAGTGGAAGCATTAAGAAACACGGGTGATGTAGTCGAACGTCTTCGTGATTCAATCATGGTCTATCCATGAACTCCTGATCTAGTGCCGAATGGATGACACATGTTCAACACACGTACGGCTTGATGAAGCCTTCACCTCTTCGATCCAGCGAGTGATGGTGAAGTAGTAGCTTGAGTCCTCCGGTAGCACGACGGCGTGATGGCGGTGGTGGTGGAGAAATCTCAGGAGAGCTTCGCTAAGCACTATGGAGAAGAAGATGCACTATGAGGGAGAGGAGAAGTAGCGTCGTGGCCTACAGATGTGCTCAAGGGTGTGGCTGCCCTCCCTCTCCTCACCTATATATAGGGGGAACGGGGAGAGAGGGCACCCCTAGGGGATCCCATCTAGGTCCAGCGGCCACAAGAGAGAAACCCTAGATGGGGTTTTCCGCTTAGGAGACTTGGCCCCTGATACGTCTCCAATGTATCTATAATTTTTGATTGTTCCATGCTATTATATTATCTGTTTTGGATGTTTAATGGGCTTTACTACACACTTTTATATTATTTTTGGGACTAACCTATTAACCGGAGGTCCAGCCCATATTGCTGTTTTTTTGCCTATTTAAGTGTTTCGCAGAAAAGGAATATCAAATGGAGTCCAAATGGAATGAAACCTTCGGGAGAGTTATTTTTAGAATGGAAGCAATCCAGGAGACTTGGAGTAGACGTCAGGGAAGCAACGGGGAAGCCACGAGGCAGGGAGGCACACCCTACCCTCCTGGGCGCGCGCCCCACCCTCGTTGGCCCCTCGTGGCTCCCCTAACCGACTTCTTTCACCTATATATGTCCATATACCCCGAAAACATCGAGGAGCACAATAGATCGGGAGTTCCGCCGCCGCAAGACTCTGTAGCCACCAAAAACCAATCGGGAGCCTGTTCCGGCACCCCGCCGGAGGGGGGATCCATCACCGGTGGCCATCTTCATCATCCCGGCGCTCTCCGTGACGAGGAGGGAGTAGTTCACCCTCGAGGCTGAGGGTATGTACCAGTAGCGATGTGTTTGATCTCTCTCTCTCATGTTCTTGATTTGGCACGAATTTGACGTATCTCGAGCTTTGGAATTATAGTTGGATCATATGATGTTTCTCGCCCTCTACTCTCTTGTAATGGATTGAGTTTTCCTTTTGAAGTTATCTTTTCGGATTGAGTCTTTAAGGATTTGAGAACACTTGATGTATGACTTGCATGGGATACCAGTGGTGACAATGGGGTATTCTATTGATTCACTTGATGTAGGTTTTGGTGATCAACTTGCGGGTTCCGTGACCTTGGGAATCTATGCATAGGGGTTGGCACATGTTTTCTTCTTGACTCTCCGGTATAAACTTTGGGGCACTCTTTGAAATACTTTGTCTTGGTTGAATAGATGAATCTGAGATTGTGTGATGCATATCATATAATCATGCCCACGGATACTTGAGGTGACATTGGAGTATCTAGGTGACATTAGGGTTTTGGTTGATTTGTGTCTTAAGGTGTTATTCTAGTACGAACTCTATGATAGATCGAACGGAAAGAATAGCTTCGTGTTATTTTACTACGGACTCTTGAATAGGTCAATCAGAAACGATAACTTTGAGATGGTTTCGTACCATAAAATAATCTATTCGTTTGTTCTCCGCTATTAGTGACTTTGGAGTGACTCTTTGATGCATGTTGAGGGATAGTTATATGATCTATGTCGGGGAAACTGATCCACGAACACCTATGGGACCGGCGGACCGAGCCCCTTTCGGTTCGGCGGGGGGCGGAGGTCGCACGAAGAGCAGATCGAGGCGAAGCACACGAGCAGTTTACCCAGCTTCGGAGCTCTCCGGAGAGATAATACTCCTACTGCTGCTTGTCTGATTGTATTCTGTTCTTGCCCCAGAGAGCTAAGTGTTTTTCTGGCTTCGAAATGATCCGAACCTCCTCTACGTTGCGCATGGGCCTCCTTTTATATGCTCAAGGGGTCACCGGTAGGTGGCAATGCAGAGAAGGGTAAAAATGTAAAAAGGGTTGCGGTTGGTACAGCTACTTGCACAGTGCATCCTACCTAACCCTGACGACAGGGGACAAGGGCATTAAATGCCCGTCTGTGTCGCCCAAACAGTGTAGAAAAGGACCGTTAGGGGCTCCATCGCCTACCATGATGGCGATCTTGTCAGCATCACATGCCACCGCTTACCGCTGGCTGCACAGCCTTCCGCCACGCGTGCCTGGAAAGGCCCCCAGGGCGACACGTTGGTGGATGCGCTGGAGCGTGGGCACAGGGTGGCCGCTTGCCGCGGCAAGTGTCTTGCCACGGTCGTGTTCTTGTCGCGCCCGGAAGCTTGTCGCTCGCCGGGCCTTGCCGGGACGCGTGGTGCATCGCGGCAAGTTCCTTGAGATGCCTTGGTTGGCCTTCCCGGCAAGCTCCTCTTGCCAGGGCCTTGTCTTTTTTACTTGAGTACTTCGTTCTTGAATGGCTCCAAAGGAGCCACAGACTATCTTGGCGGTCGTCCGGCAAGCCTTGCCGCGGGGTGCTGCCACTGCCCGTGCACAAGTTCGGGATACTAGGGTACCCCTATTCTAGTACACCGACAGGAGCCCCCGGGCCTGGGCCACACACGGTGCCGAGCGCTGTTGGGCCAGGCTCAAAACAGGGCACGGGCACGCGCGGCCCGGGTAACGCCAAATCTTACTACGTATCCACCGCGCCCTCCCCCAACAGCACGCGTTGAATGTGGCATCGTGGGAGAGATCGTGTGGGGGGGTTTCTTTATTCGGAAGGGCGAAACGTCCGCCCCTCCCTCTTTATAAGCAGGGGAAACAGGGGCAGTTCACCCATCTCACCGTTTGTTGCTTCAACTCCAAAAATCTCCGCCGCAGAGAGCAGCGCTCCACCCCCCGTCGCCACCAGCACCACCAACGCCATCGATCTCCTCTGCCACCTCCTCCATGGCTCCGAAAGCCGACAAGGGAAAGGGCGTGAAGTCGGCCGAGGCGCAGCGGCTCGCGGCGCTGCGGAAGGAGCGGGCCATCTTCCCCCCTCAGCTCGGCGCCAAGGAGCTGAGGGAGTACTACTACCTCTTCTGGTCGACGGAGACGCGGGCGCACCCGTGCACGAGGGTACTCCCGGCCGCTGCCTCGGAGCTGGCTCCAAACGGGTACCCCTTCTTCACGCTGTTCTTCTATTGCGGGCTCTGCCCGCCCTTCTCGGAGTTCTTCTGCGACATTATGAACACATACGGGCTCCGCCTCCTTTATTTCACCCCAAATGCCATTCTGACCATGGCGGTTTTTGCATATCTGTGCGAAAACTTTGTCGGAGTCCACCCAAACGTAGCCCTCTTCCGCCACTTCTTCATGCCCCGAGTCGAGAGAGGAGAGCCCCTTGACGGAGGAATCGCCTGGATCTCGAGAGTCGGCAAGAAAGAAGCCTATCTGGAGGGAGAGCTTCACAGCAAATGGGAGGAGTGGAGAGCGGAGTGGTGCTGGATCGTCGAGGAGAACCCGCAGCCGTTCACTGCCGTGCGCCAAGCCCCAATAGTACGCGGTAACGATTGGAGCAACGTGGCCCCGAAAGACGACAGGCTGAAGATCGCCGTCACCCGAATCCTTCGCCTCAGGCTTGCCGGGCTCACTGTAGGCGCCGTTGGCGCAGATTTCCTTCGTTGCCGCATCGCCCCCCTGCAGGAGAGAGGGAGACCTTCCTGGGAGTTGAAGAACTCGGCGGATATCATGAGGTTGCGCCCGGGCCTCAATTTCAACTTCACGGTCCTGGAGCTGGATGCCATGCTCCTGGAGCTGTTCAAACGCGATCCTCAGCATCCATTCATGTTGCCGAGGAGCGTCGTTCCGTTGTGCAACAATTCTTCGCTCGACCGGATCCGCGCGATGATGCCATTGTGCGATTCGCACGGAATCGCCCCAACTTGGCAAGAGCCTGCGGATGACGTCGTGTGGGCGTTCTTTGACAACCTGGAGGAAGTGCCGATCCGCGCCGACGAGCAGAAGAGCCTCACCCGTGACACTACCGACGCGGAGCTGCAGCGCATCGCCACTAGGACGGAAGAGGCTGCGGCAGCAGCTGCCGCGGGCGAGTTCGGGTTCACCGTGGAGGAGGCAGAGGCAGCAGAGGCGGCAAGCCTTGCCGAGCGCGAGGACTTTGTCGGCAAGGAAGATCTTGCCGGCCCTGAAGCTGAGCCGAGCGAGCCCGACGAGGAAGAGCCCGAACCTTCAGACAGCTTGCCGCAAGTGGAGCCCCCGGCCACACCAAGAAGGCACCTCCGCAGGGCCGGGGACGTAGCGGGGCGGCAGACGGGTCAACAGCCGCCGAGCCGCGCGACATGCTCTACCGCGGCAAGCACCGTTGCCGCGGGAGCGCCTCACGCCGCTGCGGCAACTGGAGCGGGACCTTCCCGGTCCACCGCCACCGCCCCCGCCAAGCGGGCAAGGGAACCTACTCCTCCGCCTCGCCGCATCGGAGGGGAGCCGGACTTCGATCTCTCCGCGCTTAGCTCCGATGATGAAGAAGAAGAGTAAGATTTCTTGTTGTCCTCGTAGTTCTTCAATCTTGTTGCTTTCGTCTTGTATCTGACTTGCTTCGATCTGAATCCATTCCTTTTCAGGACGTTGGCCCAGAGAGCGGCGAAGAGAGCCAAGGCCTCGGTGATTGTCATCGAAGACGATCCCACCGTGTCAGCAGGGGGCGTGTCTGAGCCCACCTTGACGGACCTGGCAACTACTCCCCAAAGCAGCCCCCAGCGTAAGTACATGGTTTTACTTCTTGCTGACAGGCGCGCATGGGTGTTCTTTTCTCTTACTGATATCTTGATTGTTGGATTTGTGTAGGAGCAGAGCAGCCTCACCAGGAGGGCCCGGAAGCCGCTCCCTAAGTGCCATCTCCTTCGACTACACCGCCAAGGGAGGAGTCTCCGGCAAGGGAGGAGTCCGCCAAGGGAGGAGTCTCCGGCTTGAGAACCTGCCCTTGGGTTTTTCTTCTTCTGACTTTCTTTTTGCATATTTGCTTGACTTCTCTCCCTTCTTCGTTCCTCAGATCCATCCGCCACAGAGCTGATGGAAACCGAGGCCGCTGAAGGAGAGGCCGGCGTTGATGAACCCGCCGGCGAAGAGGCCGCCAAGGCTGCCGCCGCAGAAGCCGACGAGGGATCCGGCGATCGTACTGACGGCCCCGAGGCCGCAGGAGCGCCAGGCGCTGCACCTACCGCCGATCCCTCCGCCGTTGCCGCAGAGCCAGGCTCCGAAGAGCCCCAGCCCGGCGCCTACCTGAAGGCCGGCGATGGCGTCTTCATCAAGCTTCCCTGGGCGTCAAGCTCCAGGGCGCCGGTCGAAGGATAAACCTTCGACGGAGAGGTGCTCGCTTCCGCCGGATTGACGCTGGTAGACGCGCCAAGCAGCAGCGACGAGCCTGAAGAGGAGCGGCTGCTGCGGAAGTTGACGTCGCTCTACCGCGCCCGACAAGCCAAGCTGGCCTCCCGAGAAGCGCTTGTCGCGAAGGCAGGAGTCGACATTGAGAAGCACGCGGAGGAGCTCCGGGATCTCAGGCAGGAAACTCTCCGGAGCCTGGCAGAAGAGCGGGAGCAAGTCGCCGAGGAGAGGAAAGCCTTTCTCCTCGCGAAGGCTGAGGTTGAGGAGCAGCAGCGGCTTGCTGCCGAGAGGCTATCTGCGCGGGAGGGGGATTTGGCGCAGTGCAAGGTCAACCTTGACAGCCACGAGGAAGAGCTTGCCGCGCGCGAGCAAGCAATTGGCGGTGCTCTCAAGGAAGCAAGGGACGCTGCCGCAGCTGCTGAGGCCACCAAGAAAGAGCTGGAGGCGAAGGTGGCGCAGCTGGAGGCCAATCTCAAGACGAGCGGCGAGGAGCTTGCCGCGCTCAAGCACGAGCGCGAGAAGGATGCTGCCACCCATGGTGAGCTGCAGGGTCTTCTCGCCGAGACGGGCAAGGAGCTCAGTGCTGTCAAGGACTCCAACATGAATCTCGAGCTGAAGCTGGCCACGCTGACTCAGACGCTGGACGGCGCAAAGGAGCGAGAGGTGACCTTGTCGGAGAAGAGCAAGGCCGACGAGGCGCTGCTGGCGAGCATTGCCGTCACCCAGAACTCATTCAGGGAGACGGTGGAGCACTGGACCGAGGGTCTGGTGAATATCGCCGCAGTCATCGACGGGGAGCTGGCGCAGCTGGGGATGGAGGACTTTGGGTATTCTTCCGACGAGCATCTCCAACCCAGCGCCAAGCTCAGCTTGTTCTTCAAGGGCGTGGCGACAGCCCTCCAGCGGCTTCGGGAGAAGATCCCAAAGCAGTTGGCCGACGAGTCGCGCAAGATTTGCGCGGGAGTTCTTCAGAAGGTGCTGGTGAAGGTGGCCTTCCGCAACCCAGGCCTCAACCTCACCAACATCCTCAGGTCTCTGCTGCCCGACGCCGATCTAGAAGCGCTCAAGGCCCTTGTCGCACCCATTGTGGACAAGGTGAGCGAGATCAAGAGGGTTGAGGACGGTCGCGTAGACTAGGCCGCCCGTTTTATCTTTTTCCTTGTCGCTGCTGGTCATGTCATGGGAACAATGTGTTAGAGCTGCGACAAGTTATCTTGTAATATAACTTTATTTTGGATAATGATCGCTATTTTATTTCCTTTACTAGATCCCTTGCTTTGTATGTTTTACCCTACGCTTTTAGGGAACTTGTCAGCGCAGGCACCCGAGCCGCGAGCGCTGAGTGCGGGACGTCAGTAGCCTGCTGGCGGTGCCACTCCGACAAGAAACCTTGTCGCGACTAGTTGCAGCACACTTAAGTTGTTGAGCGGACTCGAAACAAAGTAAGGGCGCAACTAGCTACGAGTTGGTTCCTCCGTGCACATGTTTTCCATACAAAGTACAGTCGTTCGAGGAAGATAACTTAAAAATTAAAACTAATTGCTCAGACTTTGGCAACTTAGCTTTTCTGTCGTTTGCTTCCCGGTAAGGTGAACCTTCCTTAAACGACGCCTGGTCCACACCATTATCTTCTCCTTCCCCCCGGCAAACTTGTGCGCGTGGGAACCTTTCTTTCCTTTGTTTTGAGAAAAAGAAAGAAGAGAGAATAAAGATATGGGGCCTTTCGGCTCGTTATTGCTTACCGGGGGTAGGTGCTGCACAAAGTGTCAGATAAAGCATGCAAATATAAAGTAAAAAGCATGAAATTGACAAGATGTGCGGAGCACATGAGCTTTACTTATGCTCGGGATCTGCGCCCGGCTTTGTACAAAGGATTACATGCAACATCGGCAAGACTTGTACAAAAGGTGGTTGCCGGAACAGGTTCCGGCAACCGCGCCCTACGGGTAAAACTTACGAAGATGCTCAATGTTCCAGGAGTTGCTCACCGGAATGCCATCTTCGGTCTCAAGGCGGACAGCGCTAGGCCTAGTGACTCGTTTCACCCAGTAAGGGCCTTCCCACTTCGGCGTCAACTTGTTGGAATTCTTGGCGGACTGAATTCGCCGAAGAACAAGGTCGCCTTCCTCGAAGCTTTTGGCATTAACTTTGCGGCTATGGTAGCGGCGCAAAGCTTGCTGGTATCGAGCAGCTCGTACAGCAGCCTGAAGACGGTCCTCCTCAAGGAGCAGCGCGTCATCTTGTCGCAGCTGCTCTTGCTCAAGCTCATCATAAGCGAGCACTCGAGGTGACCCGTATACGAGTTCCGTGGGGAGAACTGCCTCTGCTCCATAGACTAGAGCGAAAGGCGTCTGGCCAGTGGCTCGATTTGGCGTCGTCCTGATCGACCAAAGAACCACCGGCAGCTCCTCGATCTAGTTTCTTCCGCACCTATGCAGCCTGTCGAAAGTCCTGGTCTTGAGCCCGCGCAGCACTTCAGCATTTGCCCTCTCCGCTTGACCGTTGCTTCTCGGATGAGCAATAGAAGCGAAGCAGACCTTGGCGCCAAGATCTTGGACGTACTGCATGAAGGTGCGGCTCGTGAATTGCGTGCCGTTGTCGGTGATGATCCTGTTAGGGATCCCGAAACGGCTAACAATCGACCTGAAGAACTTGACTGCTGACTGTGCTGTCACCTTTCTCACTGGTTCCACTTCCGGCCACTTTGTGAACTTGTCGATTGCAACGTACAAGTACTCAAAGCCCCCGACAGATTGGGGGAAGGGGCCGAGGATATCGAGCCCCCAGACCAAAAATGGCCAGGATAAAGGGATCGTCTGGAGAGCTTAAGCTGGCTGGTGTATCTGCTTGGAATGGAACTGGCACGCTTCACACTTGGTTACTTGTGCAGTTGCATCCTGGAGGGCTGTTGGCCAAAAGAAACCTTGTCGGAAAGCTTTGCCGGCAAGTGCTCTTGCGCCAATGTGGTGACCACATATGCCTCCATGTATCTCTGCCAACAGCTTCTGTCCGTCTTCCCGGCAAATACACTTCAATTTCACACCGTTGAGTCTTCTTCTGTACAGTATGTTGTTGACAAACTGGTACATACTTGACTGCCGGGCTACTTTTTCCGCTTCTTCTTGCTCTTCGGGAAGTTCTCCTGTCTGAAGGAAATGGACAATCTGTTGTGCCCATGCTGGAGCTTGCGGCTTGACAACAAGGACTAAAGGCACATCTGCTGCTGCGGGAACATCCACTTCTACGGTGAGAACCTGCGGCTCAGCCAGAGCTTGATGTTCCCCGGCAAACTTGCTGGAGCAAAACTTGTCGGGAGCGTCTGCTTCAACGGAACAAACCCTAAAGTTTGCCGGAGCAGACTGCTCCTCAGCACGCTTGGTGTTGATCTCAGGAACCTTCTTGGCGGAGGCTTCGGGAAGCTCTGCCGGAAAATAGTCACCAGAAATCAACTTTCTCTTCTTGCTCTGTCCAGTTGATGGTGTCACGGATGGTTGAGTCAGCTTGAGCACAAAGATCCCTGGTTCCACAGGTAACTTAAGTGTGGTGCACTTTGACAGGCCATCAGCAATGTCATTCTGAGCTCTTGGAACATGTTCCATCTGCAGGCCGTCAAAGTGTTCTTCTAGCTTCCTCACTTCATCAACGTAAGCTTCCAACAATGGACTCTGATAATTCTTGTTCACTTGGCAGACGACAAGCTGTGAGTCACCCCTGACAATGAGCTTCTTAATCCCAAGGTCTGCCGCGATTCTGAGACCAGTAAGCAAGCCTTCATACTCTGCAGTATTGTTCGTTGCTTGCTCCTTGGGAAAGTGCGTCTGGACTACGTACTTGAGGTGCTCTCCGGTGGGTGCGACAAGCAGCACGCCCGCACCGGCGCCTTGCAGCGAGAATGCACCATCAAAGTACATCAGCCACTCTTTGTCTGCCTCCTTGACGGGAATGCTCGTTTCTTGAATTTCTTCATCTGGTGTTGGTGTCCATTCTGCTATGAACTCCGCCGATGCCCTGCTTTGGATAGTTGAAGTGCTCTCGAACTTGAGGCCAAAGCTTGACAGTTCCAGTGCCCACTCGACAATCCTGCCTGTTGCTTCTGGATTTTGCAGTATCCTCTTCAACGGAAAGCGAGTGACAACTGTGATCTCATGTGCTTGGAAGTAATGGCGCAGCTTTCTCGAGGCCATGAGAAGGCCGAAAAGCAATTTCTGCACACCAGAGTACCTTGACCTAGCCCCCTGCAGAAGGGAACTGACAAAGTAAAATGGGCGCTGCACCATTCTCTTCTGCATCTCCTTATGCGTCTGCGCAGATCCATCTTTGTCGGGACCAGAGCTTGCCGGACAAGAGCCTGCCGGACCAGAGTTTGCCGGACCAGAGCTTGCCGGTGAAGCCCCCTGCTTGTCGCTGGATGCATCTGCCGTGGTTGCTGGCTCATCATCTGCCTCCCTCTCCGCCACTAACCCAGCACTAACGACCTGATTGGTTGCCGCTATATACAGCAGCAACTTCTCTTGTGGCCTAGGTGCGACAAGTGTTGGAGTGGAGGACAGGTATCTCTTCAAGTCCTGCAGTGCAGCCTCCGCTTCCGGAGTCCATTTCATTGGACCTGCCTTTTTCAATATTTTGAAAAACGGCAGGGCGCGCTCAGCAGATCTAGAGATAAACCTGCTGAGAGCAGCCACGCAACCGGCAAGTCTTCGTACATCCTTGACGCGCTTTGGTGCTTCAATCTGCTCAATGGCCTTGATCTTGTCGGGATTGGCTTCAATTCCCCGCTGAGACACAAAGAACCCGAGAAGCTTGCCGGAGGGGACTCCAAACACACACTTCTCGGGGTTCAGTTTGAGGTTGATCTTGCGCAGATTCGCGAAAGTTTCATCTAAATCTTGGATCAGAGTTGCTTTGTCCTCGCTCTTGACCACTATGTCATCCATGTAGGCTTCCACATTTCTGTGCATTTGCGGCTCAAAAGCGTGATGGACTACCCTTACAAATGTTGAACCAGCATTCTTTAAACCGAAAGGCATCCGTACCAAACAGTACGTGCCACACGGGGTGATGAATGCGGTCTTCTCCTCATCCTCTTCTGCCATGAAGATCTGATGGTATCCTGAGTATGCATCAAGAAATGAAAGCAAGTCACATCCGGCCGTGGAGTCAACAATCTGGTCAATACGCGGCAAGGGAAATGGGTCTTTGGGACAAGCTTTATTGACATCGGTAAAATCGATACAAAGCCTCCATTTCCCGTTGGCATTGCGTACGACAACAGGATTGGCCAACCACGTAGGATGGAGCACTCCTCTGACAAGGCCTGCTGCTTCCAACTTCTTGATTTCTTCTGTGATGAATTCTTGGCGCTCCACCGCTTGTTTTCTGACTTTCTGCATGACGGGCCGCGCATGAGGACAGACGGCAAGATGGTGCTCGATTACTTTCCTGAGAACACCGGGGATGTCAGACGGTTGCCATGCAAACACGTCAATGTTCGCCCGCAGGAAAGCAACGAGCGCGCCTTCCTATTTAGGATCGAGAGTGGCACTGATGGTGAAAGTACCACCACCAGTGCCGTCCTCCTTGGCGGACACCTTCTTAGTCTCTGGTGGAGCTGCCATTGCCTTCTTACACTTGCCGGTGCAGCTCGATGGTGCGTCCTCGACGGTAGCGCAGCACTCCGAAGAGGTGCGCTTGCCGGAGTAGGCATCAGAACTCTTGCCGGACTTGGTGTTCTTCTTCCCCCCGGGAGATTCAGTGGCAAGTGATTTGCGATCTGTTGCGGCTGCTGCCTCCCGGTAGATCTTGTCGGCGCAGATAAGAGCATCCTTCTTATTGCCAGGGACAGAGATGATGCTTATCAGGCCTGGCATCTTCAGTACATTGTATGCATAGTGAGAGGCTGCCATGAATTTGGCGAGTGCTGGACGGCCGAGTATTCCATTGTAAGGCAATGGGAAGTCAGCAACGTCAAAAGTGACCCTCTCAGTCCTGAAGTTCAGCTCGCTGCCAAATGTCACCGGCAACGTGATCTTTCCCTTTGGCTTGCTCCTTCCCGGATTGATTCCTTGAAATGTGCCGATCTCTTCAAGCTCGCTGTCAGGGATCTGGAGTTTCTGGAGCACCGCGGAGGAGATCAGATTCAAGCCGGCCCCGTCGTCAACTAGCATCTTAGTGACCTTGAGGTTGCGGATAGTTGGTGAAACCAACATCGGCAAGCACCCGACCGCAGTTACGCGATCTGGGTGATCCTCAATATCAAAGATGATAGGCGTGCTGGACCATTTCAGAGGCCTGCGTGACTCGACGGGTGGTTCTGCCGCATTGACTTCGCGCACCCATTGTTTGAGCTGGCGGTGTGAAGTATGCAGAGAAGCACCGCCGTCAACGCACAGGACCTCTGTGGCTTTCTGGAACTCCTGCTCATCGGTTTCGCCATCATCCATGTCTTCGTCATCGTCGTCATCTTCATCCTTGTCGCGGCCGCGGGGAGGTCTATCTCCTTGCCGCTGCTTGGCCTTACCGCGGTGTCCTCCTCGACCGGGACGTTTCTTGCCGGATCCTCCAGCACCTTCCTAGGCTTTCTCCTTGTCGCGCCGCTCGTATTCAGCCTTTTGCTGCTCGACAAGCTGCTCGACTTTCTTGCAGCTCTTGAGGTCATGGCCCTTGGTGCGGTGGATCTTGCAGTACTGCTTGTTGGTGACGTCCTGCTTGTCGGCGACCGCTACAGCCTCTGCGGGAATCTCCTTGCCGGAGCCACCAGCTTTGGCTTTCTTGGCGCCACCTCCGTTGCCGGACTGCTCGACAACTAGCACCTCTTTGCCTTTCTTCTTTCTGTTATTCCGCCGCCAGTTTTTCCTTGCCGGGGCATTATCCTCACTGTCAGATCCTCCTGCTCCTATATTCTCTCTGGAGAGTCTCCTCCCTTCCTCAGCACGTGCACATTTGTCGGCCAGGGCATATAGCTCACTGACGTCTCTGATCTTGCACATCGCCATCTCCTCCCGCATCCTGCGGTTCCGCACGTTCTGATGGAACGCGCTGATTACCGCGGCAGCGTGGATATCTGGGATGTTGTGCTGTACGTTGCTGAATCTCTGAATGTACTTGCATAGGGGCTCTCCTTCCTTTTGGGTGAGCAGATGAAGGTCACTCTCTTGGCCATGATGCTTGTGGCCGCCTGTGAAGGCGCCGACAAACTGATGGCACAGATCCGCCCAGGAAGATATGGAGTTGTCCGGTAAGTGCATGAGCCAGGATCTGACGTTGGGTTTGAGTACCAGCGGGAAGTATTTGGCAAGGATCTTGTTGTCTCGCCCTCCGGCAGCCTGCACCATGATGGTGTAGATGCTGAGGAACTCCGACGGGTGCGTCTTGCCGTCGTACTTCTCCGGTACATCTGGCTTGAAATTCTTCATGCTGGGCCACTGGACTTGCCGCAGCTCACGAGTGAACGCAGGGCAACCTACCGCGTACGGCAAGTCGCCTGGTTCCCCGGGCGCATGCATGTCAACAGAGAGCCCAGCGCGCTTGTCAGATTGACGTCGCGCTTCTCTTCGGCGCTCGATGCGAGTTCGAGCGTCTTCTTGTTGTCTATCGTGAAGAACTTGGCGCTGATCGCGACGAGATCGTGGATCCGACGATGCGGTGGAGTCGCTGTCGGGGTGGATCCGGCGAGTCAGCGATCTTGGCCTTCGGGGTGGAGAGTGCAGGGTGGTTGCACCCCCACCAGTTTCGTCGCCACCGGCTCACGCCTGGCAGTCTTGCCGCGGGAGCGACGTGCTCGGCTGCCGTGGAGTGTCGCCGTTGGCGAAGCCGATGAGGCTCTGAATGGTGGCCCTCCATTGGTCGATCTTGTCTTCCGTAGGAGGGTAATCCAGGAGCAGTTGAGCTCGCGCCAAAGCTTCTGCTGGAGTGGTGGGCGGTAGTGGCGATCGGTGCGAGGAGCGGGACATGCTCAGACTTCTAACTATGTTAAAAGGAGCAGTATCCCGTCCAGGCGACTGTGTCTCGCTCGTGCCAGCGCGTTGACGTGCATGCTGGTCTTGAGCGCCCCGAGACCCACCAGCTTGATCTTGGTCCAACAAGCGTATGGTACTGCGAATACCATGACGCTGTCGGTCCTGCGCCTCCTGAGAGGGGCACGGCGGATATACGGACACCGAGGTTTGTGCAGCCTTGTCCTTGGACCTGGCAGCACCGTGAGCTTCCTCGTCGATGTCTGTTCTTCTGCCAGCGTCCATCCCACCACCTGTTTGCTCCGGTGGCGGTGGGATCGACGCGGGCGGAGCAGCTGCCTCCGAAGCCTTCTTCTTCGGTGACATGTCGATGAAGAAAATGAAGATCTAGCTTGTGTGAACGCCGGATCAGGTTCACACAATCTCGACGCAACCCCTACCAGGCGCGCCAAAGATGTCAGGGAAACTGATCCACGAATACCTATGGGACCGGCGGACCGAGCCCCTTTCGGTTCGGCGGGGGGCGGAGGTCGCACGAAGAGCAGATCGAGGCGAAGCACACGAGCAGTTTACCCAGCTTCAGAGCTCTCCGGAGAGATAATACTCCTACTGCTGCTTGTCTGATTGTATTCTGTTCTTGCCTAGAGAGCTAAGTGTTTTTCTGGCTTCGAAATGATCCGAACCTCCTCTACGTTGCGCATGGGCCTCCTTTTATATGCTCAAGGGGTCACCGACAGGTGGCAATGCAGAGAAGGGTAAAAATGTAAAAAGGGTTGCGGTTGGTACAGCTACTTGCACAGTGCATCCTACCTAACCCTGACGGTAGGGGACAAGGGCATTAAATGCCCGTCTGTGTCGCCCAAACAGTGTAGAAAAGGACCGTTAGGGGCGCCATCGCCTGCCACGATGGCGATCTTGTCAGCATCGCATGCCACCGCTTACCGCTGGCTGCACAGCCTTCCGCCACACGTGCCTGGAAAGGCCCCCAGGGCGACACGTTGGTGGATGCGCTGGAGTGTGGGCACAGGGTGGCCGCTTGCCGCGGCAAGCGTCTTGCCGCGGTCGTGGTCTTGTCGCGCCCGCAAGCTTGTCGCTCGCCGGGCCTTGCCGAGACGCGTGGTGCGTCGCGGCAAGTTCCTTGAGATGCATTGGTTGGCCTTCCCGGCAAGCTCCTCTTGCCAGGGCCTTGTCTTTTTTACTTGAGTACTTCGTTCTTGAATGGCTCCAAAGGAGCCACGGACTATCTTGGCGGTCGTCCGGCAAGCCTTGCCGCGGGGTGCTACCACTGCCCGTGCACAAGTTTGGGATACTAGGGTACCCCTATTCTAGTACACCGACAATCTAGTTATGTTATTATTGTTGAGAGAACTTGCACTAGTGAAAGTATGAACCCTAGGCCTTGTTTCCTAGCATTGCAATACCGTTTACGCTCACTTTTATCATTAGTTACCTTGCTGTTTTTATAATTTCAGATTACAAAAACCTATATCTACCATCCATATTGCACTTGTATCACCATCTCTTCGCTGAACTAGTGCACCTATACAATTTACCATTGTATTGGGTGTGTTGGGGACACAGGAGACTCTTTTTTATTTGGTTGCAGGGTTGTTTGAGAGAGACCATCTTCATCCTACGCCTCCCACGGATTGATAAACTTAAGTCATCCACTTGAGGGAAATTTGCTACTGTCCTACAAACCTCTACACTTGGAGGCCCAACAACGTCTACAAGAAGAAGGTTGCGTAGTAGACATCAAGCTCTTTCCTGGCGCCGTTACCGGGGAGGTGAGTGCTTGAAGGTATATCTTTAAATCTAGCAATCGAATCTTTTAGTTTCTTGTTTTATCACTAGTTTACTCTATAAAAGAAAAATACAAAAAAATGGAATTGAGTTTGATTCATACGCTTCATCTTTTTAATATCTTTCGTAAGAATGATGGTAATGAAAATTGTGCTCAAGTGCTAGAAGAAGAAGTCTATAAAATGTTTGGCGCTAAATCTTTGAATGATGAGCATGATTGCAATGTTGTTAGTATGAACTCTTTGAATATCCATAGTACTAAGGATGATTACACTAGTCATGATGAAAATGTCTCTTATAAGCATGTCAACTTTCGTGGAGTGCATAGCGTTTGCAAGTACACACCAAATAGAGAAGATAGATTTAGCAAGAGGCATAAGTATTTAGAAACTAAATGGTTGCAAGAAAGGCTAGATGCTTGTGCTGAAAATATAAAATTTCTTTGCCATCCTTGTGAACTTTGCAATGAACCTGATCATTTAAATACCCAATGCAATTTTTTTCATGATCGAATCGTGTCCAAAAATTGTGATGACTTGATTTCCCTTGCACATAATAATGAACTTAATTTACTTTTGGGTTATGAAGAAATAAAATGTATAACTAAAGATATGCCAGAAATTGTCCTTGATAAAGTTCTTGATTTTGATCTAGAAGAAATTTTTATGTATTGTGCGGTGAATTGCATTGAAAATCCTTATATTGCCAATTACATAAAGAAAATAAAGCAAATAGAAGATGAGGAGAATACTAATGGAAGGGAAGAGACTTCCCAATATCCTCCTATTATTTCTTATGATGAATCAGGTAACGAGGAGGAGCTTTCTATTCAACCAATCTCATTAATAAGGAGCTCAAAAAAGAGGGTTAAACCCACACATGATGTGAAGAAGAAAAAGAAAAGACGGAGAAGCAAAGGTAGAAAGGTATCCCTCCCAAATGATGTTGCTCCTATTACTCATTGTGATGATGATAATTGCTATACTATTGGTGCTATCCATACTATTAATGATGAGAGTGATTATGCTTATGATATGAAAAGGCCCAATCTTAGGGATGCTATGTTTGATGACAATGACATGTTTGAGAATATATTTGCTGCAATTAATGTTTGTCCCAAGCTTGGGGATGCTATGTTTAATGAAGATGATATTTTTAGCCTCTCAAGTTTTGATGTGCAAATTTATTGTGATGATAGCATGCCTCCTATTTATAATGGTTATATTGATGAAAGTGGGTTTTGAAGAGTGTCAACTTTAGGAAGTAATGATCACACTATTTTGGAGGGTTTTGAATCTTATAATATTTATGAAAGTGGATTTGGAGAGGTCATGACTTTATTTAGTGATGAATCCACTATTTTGGAAGAGGTTTCAATTGATTATGATGAGAACAAAGTTGCTACTTCTGATGATTATTGTGATGAAACTTATGCTATAAAAAGTAGTGACAACTATATTTATAAAACTTGTCATGATTATGATTACCCTTTTCCTGATCATTACTCTTTTAATATGGAAACAAATTATAGTATTCTAGTCTCTTATGATACTCCCACTATTCCGAATGAGAATAATTTTGCTTATGTGGAGAGTAATAAAATTTCTATACTTGTAGACCATAAAAGAATGCTTTATGTGCTAGTTATATTGTTGAATTCATTAATGATGCTACTTAACATTATTATGAGGGAAGAATATATGTGTGTAGGAATTGCAATAATATCAAGTTTCCTCTCTATGTGCTTAAAGTTTTGAAGTTATGCTTGTTCTGCCTTCCTATGCTAGTTGATTATTGTTCCCATAGGTTGTTTGCTCACGAAATCCCTATGCATAGGAAGTGGGTTAGAATTAAATGTGCTAGTCATATTCTTCATGATGCTCTCTATATGTTTAACTTCTTATCTTTTATGTGAGCATCATTGAAATCATCATGCCTAGCTAGGGGCGTTAAACGATAACGCTTGTTGGGAGGCAACCCAATTTTTTTGTTTATTGCTTTTTGTTCCTGTTTAGTAATAAATAATTCATCTAGCCTCTGGTTAGATGAGGTTTTTGGTTTTAATTAGTGTTTGTGCCAAGTAGAACCTTTGGGAAGACTTGGGTGAAATCTATGCTATCTTGCTGTAAAAAACAGAAATTTTAGCGCTCACGAGATTAGCTGCCATTTTTTACTGGAGAGTGATTTTAGGTTGATTATTTTTGAAGATGATTAATAGACAAATTCCTCAGGTACACCAATTTATTTCTTAATTTTTGGAGTTACAAAAGTATTCGAATGATACAGATTACTACAGACTGTTCTGTTTCTGACAGATTCTGTTTTCTATGTGTTGTTTGCTTATTTTGATGAATCTATGAGTAATACCGGAGGGTATGAACCATAGAGAAGTTGGAATACAGTAGATATTACACCAATATGAATTTATAATGAGTTCACAACAGTACCTAAGTGGTGATTTATTCTCTTATACTAACGGAGCTTACGAGTTTTGTGTTAAGTTTTGTGTTGTGAAGTTTTCAAGTTTTGGGTAAAGATTCGATGGACTATGGAATAAAGGGTGGAAAGAGCCTAAGACTGGGGATTCCCAAGGCACCCCAAGGTAATATTCAAATATAACCAAGATCCTAAGCTTGGGGATGCCCCGGAAGGCATCCCCTCTTTCGTCTTTGTTCATCGGTAACTTTACTTGGAGCTATATTTTTATTCACCACAAGATATGTGTTTTGCTTGGAGCGTCATTTTATTTTGTTAGTATTTGCTTGCTGTTATTTATAAAAATGTTTTGCATATTTATTTTCAATAAAAATATCAAGGATAGCCGTTACCATGCTTATTTTGCAAGTATACATGTTGCTGTTTCAAAACAGAAAGTTACCGCTGTTGCAAATATTCCCTAGAAAAGTCAGAGAATGATATAATGTTGAAACTTTCTGCATTTTGAGATATGATAAATATTAAACAGTGTAGTATTTTTCTCATAATTTGTGGAGTTAGGGATGTATGATGAATCTTGCATTCTTTACAGACTATACTGTTTTAGCAGATTGCTGTTATGTTTGCATTGTTTGCATATGTTTGCTTGTTTAATGATTCTATTTGAGGATAGGAGTATTAAATATGCAGAGACATTTAGTATGCAATGTTGAATAGTAATTTTTGTGATTTGTTACAGTAGAAAATGATAAGGTTTTTGCATTGGTTTATACTAACTTATCTCACGAGTTCTTGTTGAGTTTGGTGTGGATGTAGCTTTCGAGATTTAGGAAACCAAGATATAAAAGGAATTAAGGAGATACAAAATCTCAAGCTTGGGGATGCCCAAGTAACCCCAAGATAATATTTCAAGAAGTCTCAAGCATCCAAGCTTGGAGATGCCACGGTAGGCATCCCACCTTTCTTCTTCAACAATTATCGGTTAGTATCGGTTGAACCTAAGTTTTTGCTTCTTCACATGATGTGTGCTATCCTTGAAATGTCAATTTGGTTTTTTTTTGCTTTCTGTTTGAATAAAATACCAAGATCTGAAATTCTTAAATGTTAGAGAGTCTTCACATAGTTGCACAATTATTAGAATACTCTATGTGCTTCACTTATATCTTTTGGAGTAGTTTGTCATTTGCTCTAGTGCTTCACTTATACCTTTTTAGAGCACGGTGGTGGTTTTATTTTGTAGAAATTATTGATCTCTCATGCTTCACTTATATTATTTTTATAGTCTTTTAGAACAGCATGGTAATTTTCTTTGGTTATAAAATTGGTCCTAATATGATGGGAATCCAAGTTGGGTATAATAAAAACTAGCATATAAAGTACATTGAATACTATGAGAAATTTGATACTTGATAATTATTTTGAGATATAAAGGTGGTAATGTTAGAGTCATGCTAGTTGGGTAATTATGAAATTGAGAAATACTTTTGTTAAAGTTGGCAAGTCCCATAGCATGCATGTATGGTGAACGTTGTGTGACAAATTTTAAGCATGGGGTGTTCTTTGATTGCTTTCCTCATGAGTGGAGGTCAGGATCGCGCGATGGTTAACTCCTACCAACCCTTCCCCTAGGAGCAAGCGTAGTAGTACTTTGCTTCGAGGGCTAATAAACTTTTGCAATAAGTATATGAGTTCTTTATGACTAATGTGAGTCCATGGATTATATGCACTCTTACCCTTCCACAATTTGCTAGCCTCTACGGTACCGTGCACTGCCCTTTCTCACCTTGAGAGTTGGTGCAAACTTCACCGGTGCATCCAAACCCCGTGATACGATCCGCTCTATCACACATAAACCTCCTTATATATTCCTCAAAACAGCCACCATACCTACCTATTATGGCATTTCCATAGCCATTCCGAGATATATTTCCATCCAACTTTCCACCATACCGTTTATCATGACATGCTCCATCATTGTCATATTGCTTTTGCATGATCATTTAGTTGACATTGTATTTGTAGCAAAGCCACCTTTATAATTCTTGCATACATGGCGCTCTTGATTCATCGCATATCCCGGTACACCACCGGAAGCATTCACATAGTCATATTTTGTCCTAAGTATTGAGTTGTAATTCTTGAGTTGTAAATAGATAGAACTGTGATGATTTCCATTATTAGAGCATTGTCCCATGTGAGGAAAGTATGATGGAGACTATGATTCCCCCACAAGTAGGGATGAGACTCCGGACTTTATGAAAAGTAAAAGAGGCCAAAGAATCCCAAATAAAAAAAGAGTCTAAAGAAGCCCAAATAAAAAAAATAAAAATGAGAGAAAAAGAGAGAAGGGACAATGTTACTATACTTTTTCCTCACTTGTGCTTCAAAGTAGCACCATGATCTTCATGATAGAGAGTCTCCTATGTTCTCACTTTCATATACTAGTGGGAATTTTTCATTATAGAACTTGGCGTGTATATTCCAATGATGGGCTTCCTCAAAATGCCCTAGGTCTTTGTGAGCAAGCAAGTTGGATGCACACCCACTTAGTTTCTTTTGATGAGCTTTCATACTTTTATAGCTCTAGTGCATCCGTTGCATGGAAATCCCTACTCCTCATGTTGACATCAATTGATGGGCACTCGATAGCCCGTTGATTAGCCGCATCAATGTGATACTTTCTCCTTTTTTGTCTTCTCCACACAACCTCCATCATCATATTCTATTCCACCCATAGTGCTATATCCATGGCTTATGCTCATGTATTGCGTGAGAGTTGAAAAAAGCTTAAGTGCGTTAAAAAGTATGAACCAATTGCTTGGCTAAAACCGGGGTTGTGCATGATGGGAGTATTTTGTGTGACGAAAATGAAGCATAGCCGAACTATATGATTTTGTAGGGATAAGCTTTATTTGGCTATGTTATTTTGATAAGACATGATTACTTGTTAGTATGCTTGAAGTATTACTATTTTTATGTCAATATGAACTTTTATTTCGAATCATTTGGATCTGAACATTCATGCCATAATGAAGAAAATTACATTGAGAAATATGCTACGTAGCATTCCACATCAAAAATTCTGTTTTTATCATTTATCTACTCGAGGACGAGCAGGAATTAAGCTTGTGGATGCTTCATACGTCTCCAACGTATCTATAATTTTTGATTGTTCCATGCTATTATATTATCTATTTTGGATGCGTAATGGGCTTTACTATACACTTTTATATTGTTTTTGGGACTAACCTATTAACCAGAGACCCAGCCCATATTGTTGTTTTTTTGCCTATTTCAGTGTTTCGCAGAAAAGGAAATAAAACAGAGTCCAAATGGAATGAAACCTTCGGGAGAGTTCTTTTTGGAGCGGAAGCAATCTAGGAGACTTGGAGTAGACGTCGGGGAAGCAACAAGGAAGCCACGAGGCAGAGAGGCGCTCCCTACCCCCCTAGGCACCCCCCACACCCTCATGGGCCCCTCATGGCTCACCTGACCGACTTCTTTCACCTATATATGTCCATATACCCCGAAAACATCGAGGAGCACAATAGATTGGGAGTTCCGCCGCCACAAGTCTCTGTAGCCACCAAAAACCAATTAGGACCCTATTCCGGCACCCTGCCGGAGGGGGGATCCATCACCGGTGGCCATCTTCATCATCCCGGCGCTCTCCATGACGAGGAGGGAGTAGTTCACCCTTGAGGCTGAGGGTATGTACCAGTAGCTATGTGTTTCATCTCTCTCTCTCTCTCTCTCTCTCTCTCTTCTCGTGTTCTTGATTTGGCACGATCTTGATGTATCGCGAGCTTGGCTATTATAGTTGGATCATATGATGTTTCTCCCCCTCTACTCTCTTGTAATGGATAGAGTTTTCCCTTTGAAGTTATCTTATCGGATTGAGTCTTTAAGGATTTGAGAACACTTGGTGTATGTCTTGCGTGGGATACCCATGGTGACAATGGGGTATTATATTGATTCACTTGATGTATGTTTTGGTGATAAACTTGCAGGTTCCGTGACCTTGGGAATCTATGCATAGGGGTTGGCACACGTTTTCGTCTTGACTGTCCGGTAGAAACTTTGGGGCACTCTTTGAAGTATTTTGTGTTGGTTGAATAGATGAATCTGAGATTGTGTGATGCATATCATATAATCATGCCCATGGATACTTGAGATGACATTGGAGTATCTAGGTGACATTAGGGTTTTGGTTGATTTGTGCCTTAAGGTGTTATTCTAGTACGAACTCTATGATAGATCGAACGGAAAGAATAGCTTCGTGTTATTTTACTACGGACAATTGAATAGACCGATCATAAACGATAACTTTGAGATGGTTTCGTACCATAAAATAATCTGTTCATTTGTTCTCCGCTATTAGTGACTTTGGAGTGACTATTTGTTGCATGTTGAGGGATAGTTATATGATCTAGTTATGTTATTATTGTTGAGAGAACTTGCACTAGTGAAAGTATGAACCCTAGGCCTTGTTTACTAGCATTGCAATACCGTTTACGCTCACTTTTATCATTAATTACCTTGCTGTTTTTATAATTTCAGATTACAAAAATATATATCTACCATCCATATTGCACTTGTATCACCATCTCTTCGTCGAACTAGTGCACCTATACAATTTACCATTGTATTGGATGTGTTGGGGACACAAGAGAATCTTTGTTATTTGGTTGCAGGGTTGCTTGAGAGAGACCATCTTCATCCTACGCCTCCCACGGATTGATAAACCTTAGGTCATCCACTTGAGGGAAATTTGCTATTGTCCTACAAACCTCTGCACTTGGAGGCCCAACAACATCTACAAGAAGAAGGTTGCGTAGTAGACATCAGCCACCAACCCAAAGGGATGGGAACCCTAGGGGCACCCCCACCTCCTCTGACGATGTGGGATGGGGTGAGGTGGTGCACAACCCCTAAGTGGGATGGTGTGCCCCTTTCCCTTTCGCTCATGAGGCCCCCCAACACTTGTCGGGGCCCCCGAAACCCCTTTCGGTCATGCTGGTCATCACCTAGTACCGCCGGGACACTTCCGGACTCCAATACCCTTCGTCCAATCTATCAATGTTCACCTCCGGACCGTTCTGGAGTTCATCATCACGTGTGGGATCTCATCCGGGACTCCGAACAACCTTCGGTAACCACCATACTGACTCAACTATACTTATTTTGTCACCAAACGTTAAGTGTGGACCCTGCGGGTTCGAGAACTAGGCAGACATAACCGAGACACCTCTACGGTCAATAACCAATAGTGGGACATGGATACTGATAACCCCCGAGTATAGGCCATCGCAACAGTTTTCGAGGGTAGAGTATTCAACCCAAATTTTTAGATTCGACACAATGGGAGCCAAAGAATATTTACAGGTATTAGCAGCTGAGTTGTCAATTCAACCACACCTGGAGATTAACTATCTGCAACAGTAATAGCAATAGTAACTTAGCAAGAGCAATATGGAAAAACTCGTAGGCATTGGATCAGCGATTTCGTTGGATAATATTCATCATATAACAGTCATAACCTAGGGTGATACGACACTAGCTCTAGCTCATAAATATAATGTAGGCATGTATTCCGTAAATAGTCATACATGCTTATGGAAAGAACTTGCATGACATCTTTTGTCCTACCCTCCCGTGGAAGCGGGGTCCATATGGAAAGTAAGGGATATTAAGGCCTCCTTTTAATAGAGAACTGTAAAAAAGCATTAACACATAGTGAATACATGAACTCCTCAAACTATGGTCATCACCGGAAAGTATCTCGACTTCTGTCACTCCGGGGTTTGCGGATCATAACTAGTAGTAGGTCACTATAACTTGCAAGATCGGATCTAGAACATAGATATAATGGTGATAACATAAATGGTTCAGATCTAAAATCATGGCACCCGGGCCCAAGGTGACAAGCATTAAGCATGGCAAAGTCATAGCAACATCAATCTCAGAACATAATGGATACTAGGGATCAGGCCCTAACAAAACTAACTTGATTACATGATGAATTTCATCCAACTCCCTCACCAACTAGGGAGCCTACGAAGGAATTACTCACTCTTGGCAGGGAAACGAAGATCGAAGATCCCCCTCTCTGGAGCCCCAAATGGACTCCAGATCTGGCCTCCCGAGGTGGCGGCGGCTCCGTGTCATGAAATGCAATAATTCTTTCTCCCTGTTTTTTTCTCCAAAAATGTGATTTTGTAGTATTAGGGTTGAGGTCTGCGGGGCCACCAGGTGGGGACAACCCACCTGGGCGTGCTTGAGGGGGTCGCCCTGGTGGGTTGTGCCCACCCAGGTTCCCCCCTCCGATGTTCTTGGCTCTAGTATTTTTCTTCTATTATATAAAAAATCTCCAGAAAGTTACATTCCATTCCAGAACCTTTATTTCTGCACAAAAACAACACCATGGTAGTCCTTTTGAAAACAGAGTTAGTCCGGGGTTAGTTCCATTCAAACCATGCAAATTATAGTCCAAAACAAGAGAAAAAGCGTTAGAAAAAGTAGATACAACGGAGACGTATCAACTCGCCCAAGCTTAAACCTTTGCTTGTCCTCAAGAAATTCAGTTAATAAACTAAAAGTCAAAAAGAAAAACTTTTACAAACTCTTTTTCTCTTGTTTGCATAAATAAGCTTAAGTAGCACCCAGGTTTTCATCAGAGATTATAACTAACCATGTCAACAATAACTCTTAGTAATTATATTAACTCATATCAATGGCATAATCAACTAGCGAGAAATAATAAGATATCTTGAATAATCAACACTTTGTCAAAACAACCATGATATAATATGACAATAATGGTATCTCGCTAGCCCTTTCTGAGATCGCAAACATAAATGCAGAGCACCTCCAAAGTTCAAGCAGTGACCAAACATTGTAATTCATGGTAGGAAAGATCCAGTCATGATGCACCCAACATTAGCTACACACAATGCATGAGGATGACAATAGTGCTCTCAGGTCTTGCACTTATTTGAGAAGGTGATGACTCAACATAAAAGTAAATATATAGTCCCTTCACTGAGGGAAGCATTGATTTGCAGTGGTGCCAGAGCTCAATTTTGAAAACAGAGGTAAATGAAATTTTGAGAAATGCACCCTTATTGTTTGCTTCGCGACCATCAGTTATCAATATCTTCCATGCTAAACACATTGGTGGCGGTTCCCAGGCGAGAAAAATAAAGGTTTACTCCCCCTCTACCAGCAAAGACACTCCACAGCGAGCCAAATCCATGGTACCGTCCATACCAACATCAATCCTAGGGGAGTTTTGTTTAATTATTTGCAATTTTGAATTTGGGACTGGAAATCCCGATTACCGCCCCTCTCGTGCAAGGAGGAGTGAATAAAGACTCATCATGAGAATAACCTGCTTAGCATGGAAGATATTGACTACCTCATGTCACTCTGTGAACAATCCAGGCACACAAAAAGGATGTTTATTAGAAGTTTCTTAAGAGGTGGCACAATTTACTTAGAACGGCAGGGTAATACCGCATATAGGTAGGTATGGTGGACTCATCTGGAATAACTTGGGTTTTAAGATTTTGATGCACAAGTAGTATTCCCGCTTAGTACAGGCGAAGGCTAGCAAATAGGTTGAGAAGCAGCTAGCTAGAGAGCGAAAACGGTCTTGAACATGCATTATGCATAAGTAACATTGGATACTAGCATGAGTAGGATATGAACACCCTGAACATAAATAATATAGAGGCTATGTTGGTTTTGATTCAACTACATGCATGAACATGTGCCAAGTCAACCCACTCGAACATTAAGAGGAGGATACCATATCATCATACTACATCACAATCATTTTAAGCAATGTTGACATCCAAGATAAATCATTATCCACCCCTAGCTACTTAAGCATGGCATGAGAAACTATAATCTCCAATTGTCATGCAAACATGTTTGATCATAATAGGTTGAATCATGGATACTAGGTTAAACATATTTACAAAAACGGAACAAGTTGAGTTCATACTTGTTTCTTTCTGCCACAGCCAGTTCACCAAATATCGTCATTATTGCCTTTCACTTGCACGACCGAATGATATGAAAATAATAATAGTGCAAGAGTGTAGTCGACTAAGATGGAATCTGCAAACATTTTATTCAAAGAGGAGAAGACAAGTAATATGCATCTTAGTTAGATTAATGACAATGCATATGAGAGCCACTCAACATTTTCATAGTAGTGTTCTCCTCGGTACAACTCAATAAAAGGAAAACAATTTTAGAGCAACACACCGAAATATTTTTGTAGTTTTTTGTTTTTCTAGAAGAAAGCAAATTAAAGAATAAGGAAAAGAAAAAATGAGAAAACTATTTACACGGGAAAGCTCCCAACAACCAAAATAAGAACAAGGAAATATTTTTTGGGTTTTATTTTAATACCACTACTAATTAAACTAGAAAGAAAAACTAAAAAGAAGCAGGACATATTTTTGTATTTTCTCAAAGTTTTTCAAACACACAAGAAGAAAGAGAGAAAATAAAATAAATCTAGCATGGATAATACAATGAAAAAGTGTGGACACCAACAATTGGAATGAAATGTATGAACATGAATGTAATGTCGATGGAAATACGTACTCCCTCAAGCTTAGGCTTTTGGCCTAGCTTTGTAATAACCACTCGTAATAGCCATCTGGTCCAATCTCGAAGTGTTGTGGGGCGGGCACTTGAGCGTCCCACTCCTGGGGCTCCTCCCCTGTCGCTGCCTGGGCGTTCCGGTAGGCGATGATATCATCTGACATAATCCTGTATTCTCCCTTTGGCAATAGAATCAAACAAATCAGGTGCATGCAATGAAATAATATCACGGGTAATCACACTGAAAACCAGGTGGTAAGGGACATCAGTAGTGGTGTTTTGACCATCAATAAATTGATGACCTGCCATAGCCAGACGATCTAAGTAAACCTTAGGCAAACGATGATCATGTTGGTGTATCTAAACATTAAAATGACTCGCTAAGCGAGTAGCATAAATGCCACCATGAATCTTGCCTTTATTCCTGTTAAGGTGCAAACGGCGTGCAATAATAGCCCCCAAACTATATGTGTGATCATTGTGTAGTGCACGGCGTAAGTCAGCGAAATCGGGAGCACCAAGTGCACCAACCTTCTTCCTAGCAAGTAAACACTTCGCAATAAATAAAGCAAAATAGTGCACAGAAGGAGACTGCAAGCTAGTTTCGGTGACACTCCATACCTGATGTCTACTTCACAACCTTCTTCTTGTAGACGTTGTTGGGCCTGAAAGTGCACAGGTTTGTAGGACAGTAGAAAATTTCCCTCAAGTGGATAACCTAAGGTTTATCAATCCGTAGGAGGCGTAGGATGAAGATGGTCTCTCTCAAACAACCCTGCAACCAAATAACAAAGAGTCTCTTGTGTCCCCAACACACCCAATACAATGGTAAATTGTATACGTGCACTAGTTCGGCGAAGAGATGGTGATACAAGTGCAATATGGATGGTACATAAAGGTTTTTGTAATCTGAAATTATAAAAACAGCAAGGTAACAAGTGGTAAAAGTGAGCGTAAACGGTATTGCAATGGTAGGAAACAAGGCCTAAGGTTCATACTTTCACTAGTGCAAGTTCTCTCAACAATAATAACATAGATAGATCATATAACAATCCCTCAACATGGAACAAAGAGTCACTCCAAAGCCACCAATAGCGGAGAACAAATGAAGAGATTATGGTAGGGTACGAAACCACCTCAAAGTTATCCTTTCTGTTTTATCTATTCAAGAGTTCATAGTGAAATAACATGAAGCTATTCTTTCCGCTCAATCTATCATAGAGTTCATACTAGAATAACACCTTAAGACACAAATCAACCAAAACCCTAATGTCACCTAGATACTCCATTGTCACCTCAAGTATCCATGGGCATGATTATACGATATGCATCACAAAATCTTTGATTCATCTATTCAACCAACACAAAGTACTTCAAAGAGTTCCCCAAAGATTCTACCGGAGAGTCAAGACAAGAACATGTGCCAACCCCTATGCATAGGTTCATGGGCGGAACCCGCAAGTTGGTCACCAAAACATACATCAAGTGGCACATGATATCCCATTGTTACCACAGATAAGTGATACGTCTCCAACGTATCTATAATTTTTTTATTGTTCCATGCTATTATATTACCTGTTTTGGATGTTTATGGGCTTTATTTTATACATTATTATCATTTTTGGGACTAACCTACTAACCGGAGGCCCAGCCCGTATTGCTGTTTTTTTGTCTATTTAAGTATTTCGAAGGAAAGGAATATCAAACGGAGTCCAAACGGAATAAAACCTTTGGAAGCGTGATTTTTGGAACGAACGTCATCCAGAGGACTTGGAGTGCAAGTCAAGAAGTAGTCGATGCGGCCA
>NC_041387.1:642958967-642984063 GCF_002162155.2 Triticum dicoccoides
GGCCACCGACGTACTTCTTCCTCCTATATAAGCCTACATACCCCGAAAACATCCAAGGAGCAACCGAAACACAATTTCCACCACCGTAACCTTATGTATCCGCGAGATCCCATCTTGGAGCCGTCGCTGGCGTTCTACCGGAGGGGGATTCCACCATGAAGGGCTTCTACATCAACACCATAGCCCTTCTGATGAGTTGTGAGTAGTTTACCCCAGACCTTCGGGTCCGTAGTTATGAGCTAGTTGGCTTCTTCTCTCTTTTTTGGATCTCAATACAATGTCATCCCCCTCTCTTGTGGAGATCTATTCGATGTAATCTCTTTTTGTGGTCTGTTTGTCGAGATCCGATGAATTCTGGGTTTATGATCAGATTTATCTATGGATAATAATTGAATCTTCTCTGAATTCTTTTATATGATTGAGTTATCTTTGCAAGTCTCTTCGAACTATAAGTTTGGTTTGGCCTACTAGATTGATCTTTCTTGCCATGGGAGAAGTGCTTAGCTTTGGGTTCAATCTTGCGGTGTTCTTACCCAGTGACAGAAAGGGTTGCAAGACACGTATTGTATTGTTGCCATCGAGGATAAAAAGATGGGGTTTATATCATAGTGCTTGAGTTTATCCCTCTACATCATGTCATCTTGCTTAATGTGTTACTCTGTTCTTATGAACTTAATACTCTAGATGCATGCTAGATAGCGGTCGATGTGTGGAGTAATAGTAGTAGATGCAGGCAAGAGTCGGTCTACTTGTTGCGGACGTGATGCCTATATACATGATCATGCCTAGATAATGTCATAATTATTCGCTTTTCTATCAATTGCTCGACACTAATTTGTTCACCCACCGTAATACTTATGCTCTTGAGAGAAGCCACTAGTAAAACCTATGGCCCCTGGGTCTATCTCTCATCATATTTTCTTCCAATCTACTTTTATTTGCATCTTTATTTTCTGCATCTATATTATAAAATACCAAAAATATATTTATCTTATCATATTATCTCTATCAGATCTCACTTTCGCAAGTGGCCGTGAAGGGATTGACAACCCCTTTGTCGTGTTGGTTGCGAGTTCTTTGTTTGTTTGTGTAGGTTCGTGGGACTTGTTGAGAAGCCTCCTACTGGATTGATACCTAGGTTCTCAAAAACTAAGGAAAATACTTACACTATTGTGCTGCATCACCCTTTCCTCTTCAAGGAAATCCAACGCATGCTCAAGACGTAGCAAGAAGGATTTCTGACGCCGTTGTCGGGGAGGTCTTCGCTCAAGCCAATACATACCAACTAGCCATCACAAACTCATCTCCCTCGCATTTACATTATTTGCCATTTGCCTCTTGTTTTCCTCTCCCCCACTTCACCCTTGCCGTTTTATTCGCCCTCTCTTTTCCAATCTCCTCTCTTTTCCGTTTGCCATTTTCTGTTTGCTTGTGTGTTGGATTACTTGTTGCCATGGCACAAGATAATACCAAATTGTGTGATTACTCGAATACCAATAATAATGAATTCCTTAGTACTCCGATTGCTCCTCTTAATGATGTTGAGTCTTGTGAAATCAATACCGCTTTGCCGAATCTTGTTATGAAAGATCAATTTGCCGGCCTTCCTAGTGAAGATGCCGCTACTCATCTAAACAACTTTGTTGATTTGTGTGATATGGAAAAGAAGAAAGATACGGATAATGATATTGTTAAATTGAAGCTATTTCCGTTTTCACTTAAAGATCGTGCTAAAGTTTGGTTTTCATCTTTGCCTAAAAATAGTATTGATTCTTGGAACAAGTGCAAAGATGCTTTTATCTCTAAGTTTTCCTCCCGCTAAGATCATCACTCTTAGGAATGATATTATGAATTTTAAACAACTTGATCATGAGCATGGTGCCCAATCTTGGGAAAGAATGAAATTGATGATTCGCAATTGCCCTACTCATGGTTTGAATTTATGGACGATCATACAAAAAATTTATGCCGGTTTGAACTTTGCTTCTAGAAATCTTTTAGATTCGGCCGCCGGAGGCACGTTTATGGAAATCACTTTATGAGATGCTACAAAACTTCTTGATAATATTATGGCTAATTATTCTCAATGGCATACCGAACGATCTACTAGTAAAAAAGTGCATGCTATAGAAGAAATTAATGTTTTGAGTGGAAAGATGGATGAGCTTATGCGATTGTTTGCTACTAAGAGTTCTTCTATTGATCCCGATGATATGCCTTTATCTACATTGATTGAGAATAATAATGAATCTATGGATGTGAATTTTGTTGGTAGGAATAATTTTGGAAACAATGCTTATAGAGGAAACTTTATTTCTAGACCGTTCCCTAGCAATTCCTCTAATAATTATGGAAATTCCTACAATAATTCTTATGGTAATTTTAATAAGATGCCCTCTGATTTTGAGAATAGCGTGGAAGAATTTATGATTTCTCAAAAGAATTCTAATGCTTTCTAGAAGAAAAATTGCTCAAAGTTGATGATTTGGCTAGGAACGTTGATAGACTTTCACTTGATGTTGATTCTCTCAAACTTAGATCTTCTCCTCCTAAGAATGATATCAATGAGTCTCTCAAAGCAATGAGAATTTCCATTGACGAGTGCAAGGAAAGAACTGCTAGATTGTGTGCTAAGAAAGATAGCTTTATAAAAGGGTGTTCTTCTAGTTTCCATGAAAATAATGATGAAGATCTTAAAGTTATTGATGTGTCCCCTATTAGATCTTTGTTTTGTAATATGAATCTTGAAAATAATGGGACTGGAGATGAGTCAACTTTATTTAGAAGGCGTCCCAAGAATTCGGAGTTTTTAGTTCTTGATGCTAAATTTGGTAAAAGTGGGATTGGAGAGGTCATGACTTTAAATAGTATTGAACCCACTATCTCGGATTTCAAGGAATTTGATTATGATAATTGTTCTTTAGAGAGTTGTATTTCCTTGTTGCAATCCGTTGTTAATTCTCCACATGCTTATAGTCAAAATAAAGCTTTTACCAAACATATCATTGATGCCTTGATGCAATCTTTTTATGAAAAACTTAATTTGGAAGTTTCTATACCTAGAAAACTTAATGATGAGTGGGAACCTACTATAAAGATTAAAATTAAAGATCATGAGTGTTTTGCTTTGTGTGATTTGGGTGCTAGTGTTTCCACGATTCCGAAAACTTTATGTGATATTCTAGGTTTCCATGATCTTGATGATTGCTCTTTGAATTTGCACCTTGCGGATTCCACCATTAAAAAGCCAATAGGAAGGATCAATGATGTCCTTATTATTGCAAATAGAAATTTGGTGCCCGCTGATTTTATCATTCTTGATATAGATTGCAATCTTTCTTGCCCTATTATTCTTGGTAGACCTTTCCTTAGAACAATTGGTGCGATTATTGATATGAAGGAAGGGAATATTAGATTCCAATTTCCATTAAAGAAAGGCATGGAGCACTTTCCAAGAAAGAAAGTCAAATTACCTTATGAATCTATCATGCGAGCTACCTATGAATCAAGTGCCAAAGATGGCACTACTTAGATCTATCTTCGCTTTTATAACTAGCTAGGGGCGTTAAACGATAGCGCTAGTTGGGAGGCAACCCAATTTTCTTTATGTTTTTTGTTTTTGTTCCTGTTTAGTGTTAAAAAAATTCTACTTTCTATTTATATGTGTTTTCATGTTTTATTTAGTGTTTGTGCCAAGTAGAACCTATAGGATAACCTATGATATGAGTTGATTTGATTCTGCTAAAAAACAGAAACTTTGCGCTCACGAGAAACAATTCAATAAATCACAGGAACGAGATTTTGCATTGATTCTTTTTGATGATGTTCAATAAATAAATTGTTTAGGACGTCCTATTTTGGTAGGTTTTTTAAGGTTCCAGAATTTTGCGTTAGTTACAGATTTCTACAGACTGTTCTGTTTTTGACAGATTCTGTTTTTCATGAGTTGTTTGCTTATTTCGATGCATCTATGGCTAGTATGTAAGGGTATGAACCATAGAGAACTTGGAATACAGTAGGTTTAACACCAAAATAAATAAAGAATTAGTTAATTACAGTACCTTATGTGGTGGTTTTGTTTGCTTTCACTAATGGAGCTTATAAGATTTCCTGTTGAGTTTTGTTTTCAAGTTTTGGGTAAAGCTTTTATGGACTATGGAATAAAGGGTGGCAAAAGCCTAAGCTTGGGGATGCCCAAGGCACCCCAAGATATTCAAGGATTGCCAAAAGCCTAAGCTTCGGGATGCCCCGGGAAGGCATCCCCTCTTTCGTCTTCGTTCATTGGTAACTTTACTTGGAGCTATATTTTTATTCGCCACATGATATGTGTTTTGCTTGGAGCGTCGTGTATTATATTAGTCCTGTCTTGTTAGTTTACCACAATCATCCTTGCTGTAACACACCATTTGGGAGAATCCTATTTGATTAGAATTTGCTAGAATACTCTATGTGCTTCACTTATATCTTTTGAGCTTAATAGTTTTTGCTCTAGTACTTCACTTATATCTTTTAGAGCATGGCGGTGGATTAAATTTTGAAGAAATTTCTAGTCTCTCATGCTTCACTTATATTATTTTGAGAGTCTCGTAGAACAGCATGGTATTTTCTTTGATTATGAATTTGGTCCTAGAATGATGAGCATCCAAGTTGGGTATAATAAAAACTATCATAGAAAGTGAATTGGATGCTAGGATTAATTTGATGCTTGATAATTGTTTTGAGATATAAAGGTAGTAATGTTAGGGTCTTGCTAGTGGATAATTATGAAATTGAGAAATACTTTTGTTGAAGTTGGCAAGTCCCATAGCATGCACGCATGGTAAAAGTTGTGTGACAAATTTGTTGCATGAGGTGCTCTTTTGAGTGTCTTCCTTATGAGTGGCAGACGGGGACGAGCGATGGATTTTTCCTACCAATCTATCCCTCTTGGGGCATGTGTAGTAGTACTTTGCCTCGAGGGCTAAGTAGATTTTTGCAATAAGTATATGAGTTCTTTATGACTAATGTGAGTCCATGGATATACGCACACTCATCCTTCCACTTAGCTAGCCTATATTTTACCGCGCTATTTTCGCCGGTAGCATAAACCCATTATTTACCTTCCTCAAAACAGCCACCATACCTACCTATTATGGCATTTCCATAGCCATTCTGAGATATATTGCCATGCAACTTTCCACCGTTCTGTTGATTATGACATGTTTCATCATTGTCATATTGATCTTTGCATGATCATGTAGTTGACATTGTATTTGTGGCAAGGCCACCTTCATAATTTTCATACATGTCACTCTTGATTCATTGCATATCCCGGTACACCGCCGAAGGAATTCATATAGAGTCATATGTTGTTCTAGCTTTGAGTTGTAATTCTTGAGTTGTAAATCCATAAAAGTGTGATGATCTTCATTATTAGAGCATTGTCCTAGTGAGGAAAGGATGATGAAGACTATCCCCCACAAGTCGGGATGGGACTTCGGACTTTATAAAAATAAAAGAGGCCAAAGAAGCCCATAAAAAGAAAGAAAAAAAGAAAAAAAAGAGAACGAAAAAAGGAAAGAAAAAAAAGGAAAATAAAAAGAAAAAAATAAATGAGAGAAAAAGAGATAAGGGACAATTGCTACTATCTATTTTTTCACACTTGTGCTTCAAAAATAGCACCATGATCTTCATGATAGAGAGTCTCATATGTTGTCACTTTCATATACTAGCTAGTGGGAATTTTTCATTATAGAACTTGGCTTGTATATTCCAATGATGGGCTTCCTCAAAATTCCCTAGGTCTTCGTGAGCAAGCAAGTTGGATGCACACCCACATAGTTTCTTTTGTTGAGCTTTCATATATTTATAGCTCTAGTGCATCCGTTGCATGGCAATCCCTACTCACAACATTGATATCTATTGATGGGCATCTCCATAGCCCGTTGATATGCCTAGTTGATGTGAGACTATCTTCTCCCACTTTTTGTCCTCACAACCACCACATTAGACCACCATAGTGCTATGTCCATGGCTTGCTCTCATGTACTGCATAAGAGTTGAAAAGCTAAAGCGCGTTAAAAAGTATGAACCAATTGCTCGAGTCGTCATCGGGGTTGTGCATGATGGGAGTATTTTGTGTAATGAAAATGAAGCATGGCCTAACTATATGATTTTGTAGGGATAAGCTTTCTTTGGCTATGTTGTTTTGATAGGACATGATTATTTGTTAGTATGCTTTGAAGCATTATTATTTTTATGTTTTATAAGCTTTTATCTTGAGTCATTTGGATCTGAACATTATTAAAGAAAATTACATTGAGAATTATGCTAGGTAGGATTCCACATCAAAAATTCTATTTTTATCATTTACTTACTCGAGGACGAGTAGGAATTAAGCTTGGGGATGCTTGACACGTCTCCAATGTATCTATAATTTTTGATTGTTCCATGCTATTATATTACCTGTTTTGGATGTTTATGGGCTTTATTTTATACATTATTATCATTTTTGGGACTAACCTACTAACCAGAGGCCCTGCCCGTATTGCTGTTTTTTTGTCTATTTCAGTATTTCGAAGGAAAGGAATATCAAACGGAGTCCAAACGGAATAAAACCTTCGGAAGCGTGATTTTTGGAAGAAACGTGTTCCAGAGGACTTGGAGTGCAAGTCAAGAAGCAGTCTAGGCGGCCAAGAGAGGGTAGGGCGCCCTCCCCCCCTATAGGGCATGCCCCCCCTGTCTCATGGGCCCCTCGGGCTGCCACCGACGTACTTCTTCCTCCTATATAAGCCTACATACCCCAAAAACATCTAGGGAGCAACCGAAACACAATTTCCACCACCGTAACCTTCTGTATCCGCGAGATCCCATCTTTGAGCCGTCGTCGGCGTTCTGCCGGAGGGGGATTCCACCACGAAGGGCTTGTATATCAACACCATAGCCCTTCCGATGAGTTGTGAGTAGTTTACCACATACCTTCGGGTTCATAGTTATTAGCTAGTTCGCTTCTTCTCTCTTTTTTGGATCTCAATACAATGTTCTCCCCCTCTCTTGAGGAGATCTATTCGATGTAATCTCTTTTGGCGGTGTGTTTGTCGAGATCCGATGAATTGTGGGTTTATGATCAGATTTATCTATGGATAATAATTGAATCTTCTCTGAATTCTTTTATATGATTGAGTTATCTTTGCAAGTCTCTTCGAATTATCGGTTTGGTTTGGCCTACTAGATTAATCTTTCTTGCCATGGGAGAAGTGATTAGCTTTGGGTTCAATCTTGCGGTGTTCTTACCCAGTGACAGAAAGGGTTGCAAGACACGTATTGTATTGTTGCCATCGAGGATAAAAAGATGGGGTTTATATCATATTGCTTGCGTTTATCCCTCTACATCATGTCATCTTTCTTAATGCGTTACTCTGTTCTTATGAACTTAATACTCTAGATGCATGCTGGATAGCGGTCGATGTGTGGATTAATAGTAGTAGATGCAAGCAGGAGTCGGTCTACTTGTTGCGGACGTGATGCCTATATACATGATCATGCCTAGATAACGTCATAATTATTCGCTTTTATATCAATTGCTCGACAGTAATTTGTTCACCCATCGTAATACTTATGCTCTTGAGAGAGCCACTAGTGAAACCTATGGCCCCCGGGTCTATCTCTTATCATATTTGCTTCCAATCTACTTTTATTTGCATCTTTATTTTCTGCATCTATATTATAAAATACCAAAAATATATTTATCTTATCATATTATCTCTATCAGATCTCACTTTCGCAAGTGGCCGTGAAGGGATTGACAACCCCTTTGTCGTGTTGGTTGTGAGTTCTTTGTTTGTTTTTGTAGGTTCGTGGGACTTGTTGAGAAGCCTCCTACTGGACTGATACCTTGGTTCTCAAAAACTGAGGGAAATACTTACGCTACTGTGCTGCATCACCCTTTCCTCTTCAAGGAAAACCAACGCAAGCTCAAGACGTAGCAATAAGCACGGCAAGACATACATCAAGTGTTCTCCAATCATTAAAGACTCAATCCGATAAGATAACTTCAAAGGGGAAAACTCAATCCATTACAAGATAGTAGAGGGGGAGAAACATCATAAGATCCAACTATAATAGCGAAGCTCGGGATACATCAAGATCGTTTCATAGAGGGAACACGAGAGAGAACACGAGAGAGAGAGAGATCAAACACATAGCTACTAGTGCATACCCTCAGCCTCGAGGGTGAACTACTCCCTCCTCATCATGGAGAGCGCCGGTATGATGATGAAGATGGCCACCGGTGAGGGAGCCCCCCTCCGGCAGGGTGCCGGAACAGGCTCCCGAGAGGTTTTTTGTGGCTACAGAGGCTTGCGGCGGCGGAACTCCCGATCTATCCTGATTTTTGATGTTTTTAGGGTACATAGGCTTATATAGGAGAAAGAAGTCGGTCGGGGGAGCCTCGAGGGGCCCACAAGAGGGTAGGGCGCACCAGGGGGGTGGGCGTGCCCCCCTATCTCGTGGCCTCCTTGATGATCCCCTGGCTTGCACTCCAAGTTCCTGGGATTGGTTCTGTTCCAAAATTAACTTTGCCGAAGGTTTCATTCCGTTTGGACTCCGTTTGATATTCCTTTTCTTCGAAATACTAAAACAGGCAATAAAACAACAATATGGGCTGGGGCTCCTGTTAATAGGTTAGTCCCAAAAATAATATAAAAGTGTATAATAAAGCCCCTAATCATTCAAAACAGATAATAAAATAGCATGAATGCTTCATAAATTATAGATACGTTGGAGACGTATCAGCATCCCCAAGCTTAATTCCTGCTCGTCCTCGAGTAGGTAACTGATAAAAAGAAAGAATTTATGAAGTGTGAATGCTAGAGGTGCACAAGTTTGATCAATGATAATTTCAATCACCTTTACTAGCATCAATATATGTCATAACAGTAGTTCATCTCATAAAACTATTCATAATCAAGTAACAAGCTATTCACATGTTAAAGCATAGACCATAAACTTTCTTGAAAACTGGCAAACTTCATTCTAAGTCACCAAACAATTGCAATTCATCCTATTTTCAGGAAGGGTCTATGTCAAAGCTTTGATTTGGCAAACTTCACATACTCAACTATCATATAGTCTTCTACAATTGCTAACACTCACGTGATATTAATGGGTCCAAAGTTTTAATCAAACACAGAGAAAGATAGGGGCTTATAGTGTTGCCTCCAAACATATTAACCTTTGGGTGATGTCAACAATAATAGTTCATGCTAATGTACATCCAATTGGATATATATATCAGGATCATCCTAACACAAAGTGCTTGCCAAAGGATAAAATAAAAAAGGGAAAGGTGAAGATCACCTTGACTCTTGCATAAAGTAAAAGACATAAAGTAAAAGGTAGGCCCTTCGTAGAGGGAAGCAGAGGTTGCCATGCGCTTTTAGGGTTGGATACACAAAATCTTAATGCAAAAGAACGTCAATTTATATTGCCCCTTGTATATGGACCTTTATTATGCAGTCCGTCGCTTTTATTGCTTCCATAACAAGATCGTACAAAGCTTATTTTCTCCGCACTAATAAGTCATGCATATTTAGAGAGCAATTTTTATTGCTTGCACCGATGACAACTTACTTGAAGGATCTTACTCAATCCATAGGTAGGTATGGTGGACTCTCATGGCAAAACTGGGTTTAAGGATATTTGGAAGCACAAGTAGTATCTCTACTTAGTGCTAGGAATTTTGGCTAGCATGAGGGGGAAAGGCAAGCTCAACATGTTTGAATGATCCATGACAATATACTTTAACTGGGATGTGAGAAAACATAACACATTACGTTGTCTTCCTTGTCCAACATCAACTCTTTAGAATGTCATACTTAATGAGTGCTCACAATTATAAAAGATGTCTATGATAATATATTTATATGTGAAATCTCTCTTCCTTTAATATTCTTTCATGAATTGTTCAAATGACTAATACAATGCTTGCTAACCATCAATAAATTAACAACCTCTACTTCTTAGATGTGAAGTCATTACTCCCCATGGGATAAGAAAATGAAACATATATAATTTCAGATTTATGGCATTCAACTCATTAAACCATTTACTCATAGGATATAAGTGAAGCACACGAGTAAATGACAAACTACTCCAAAAAGATATAAGTGAAGATCAATGAGTAGTTAAATAATTATGTAACTATGTGAAGACTCTCTCCCATTTAAGAATTTCAGATCTTGGTATTTTATTCAAACAACAAGCGAAGCAAAATAAAATCACATTGCAAGGATAGCACGACTCAAGTGAAGAAGCAAAAACTTAGGTTCAACTGATAGTAACCGATAGTTGTTGAAGAAGAAAGGTGGGATGCCTACCGGGGCATCCCCAGGCTTAGATGCTTGAGACTTCTTGAAATATTATCTTGGGGTGCCTTGGGCATCCCCAATCTTGAAATTTTGTGTATCCTTAATTCCTCTCATATCATGGTTTCTCTTCTTTTTATCAAAGGCTTCATCCACAACAAACTCAACAAGAACTCGTGAGATAGGTTAGTATAAACCAATGCAAAACCTTATCATTTTCTACTGTAAAAAATCACAAAAATTATTATTCAACATTTCATACTAAATGTCTCTGAATATTTAATACTCATATCCTCAAATAGAATCATTAAACAAGCAAGCATATGCAAACAATGCAAACATAACAGCAATCTGGCAAAATAGTATAGTCTGTAAAGAATGCAAGATTCATCATACTTCCCTAACTCCAAAAATTATAAGAAAAATACTACGCTGTATAAGATTTATCATAGATCACCATGCAAAATGATTCAACATTATATCGCTCTCTGACATTTCTAGGGAATTTTTGCAACAGCGGTAAACTTTCTGTTTTCAAACAGCAACATGTATACTAGCAAAATAAGCATGGTAAAGGATATCCTTGACATTTTTATTGAAAATATAGATGCAAAACATTATTATAAATAACAGAAAGCAAATACTAACAAAATAAAATGACGCTCCAAGCAAAACATATATCATGTGGCAAAAAAAAATATAGCTCCAAGTAAAGTTACCGATGAACAAAGACGAAAGAGGGGATGCCTTCCGGGGCATCCCCAAGCTTATTTCTCCTTGAATATTACCTTGGGGTGCCTTGGGAATCCCCAATCTTAGGCTCCTGCCACTCCTTATTTCATAGTCCATCGAATCCTTACCCAAAACTTGAAAACTTCACAACACGAAACTCAAAACAAAAACTCGTAAGCTCCGTTAGTATAAGAAAGAAAAACCACCACATAAGGTACTGTAATGAACTTATTCTTTATTTATATTGGTGTCAAACCTACTGTATTCCAAGTTCTCTATGGTTCATACCCTTACATACTAGCCATAGATTCATCAAAATAAGCAAACAACACAATGAAAACAGAATCTGTCAAAAACAGAACAGTCTGTAGTAATCTGTATCGAACGTATACTTCTGGAACTCCAAAAATTATGAATTAAATTGGTGGACATGAGGAATTTATCTATTAATCATCTTCAAAAAGAATCAACCTAAAAGCACTCCCACGTAAAAAAATGGCAGCTAATCTTGTGAGTGCTAAAGTTTCTGTTTTTTACAGCAAGCTCATATAGAATTTACCCAAGTCTTCCCAAAGGTTCTACTTGGCACAAACACTAATTAAAACTTAAAAGCACATATAAACAGAGTCTATATGAATTATTTATTGCTAAACAGGAACAAAAAGCAAGGAACAAAAATAAATTGGGTTGCCTCCCAACAAGCGCTTTTCTTTAATGCCTTTCTAGCTAGGCATGATGATTTCAATGATGCTCACATAAAAGATAAGAATTGAAACATAAAGGGAGCATCATGAAGAATATGACTAGAACATTTAAGCCTAACCCACTTCCTATGCCTAGGGATTTTGTGAGCAAACAACTTATAGGAACAATAATCTACTAGCATAGGAAGGTAAAACAAGCATAAATCATTCCTACAAGCATATGTTCCTCTCTCATAATAAATTTAAGTAGAATCATGAATGAATTCAACCATATAACCAGCACCTAAATCATTCTTTTCATGATCTACTTGCATAGAAAATTTACTACTCTCCACATAAGCAAATTTTTTCTCATGAATAGTAGTGGGAGCAAACTCAACAAAATAACTATCATGTGATGCATAATCCAATTGAAACCTAAAATCATGATGACAAGTTTCATGGTTATCATTATTCTTAATAGCATACAAGTCATCACAATAATCATCATAGATAGAAACTTTGTTCTCATAATCAATTGGAACCTCTTCCGAAATAGTGGAATCATCACTAAATAAAGTTGACACTCTTCCAAATCTAGTTTCATCAATATAATCATCATAAATAGGAGGCATGCTTTCATCATAATAAATATTCTCATCACAACTTGGGGGACTAAAAATATCATATTCATCAAACATAGCATCCCCAAGCTTGTGGCTTTGCATATCATTAGCATCATGGGTATTCAAGGAATTCATACTAACAACATTGCATCATGCTCATCATTCAAAGATTTAGTGACAAACATTTTATAGATTTCTTCTTCTAGCACTTGAGCACAATTTTCCTTACCATCATTCTCACGAAAGATATTAAAAAGATGAAGCATGTGAGACAAGCTCAATTCCAATTTTTTTGTAGTTTTCTTTTATGGACTAAACTAGTGATAAAGCAAGAAACAAAAAGATTTGATTGCAAGATCTAAAGATATACCTTCAAGCACTCACCTCCCCGGCAACAGCGCCAGAAAAGATCTTGATGTCTACTACACAACCTTCTTCTTATAGACGTTGTTGGGCCTGCAAGTGCACAGGTTTGTAGGATAGTAGCAAATTTCCCTCAAGTGGATGACCTAAGGTTTATCAATCCGTAGGAGGCGTAGGATGAAGATGGTCTCTCTCAAACAACCCTGCAACCAAATAATAAAGAGTCTCTTGTGTCCCCAACACACCCAATACAATGGTAAATTGTATAGGTGCACTAGTTCGGTGAAGAGATGGTGATACAAGTGCAATATGGATGGTAGATAAAGGTTTTTGTAATCTGAAATTATAAAAACAGCAAGGTAACAAGTGGTAAAAGTGAGCGTAAATGGTATTGCAATGGTAGGAAACAAGGCCTAAGGTTCATACTTTCACTAGTGCAAGTTCTCTCAACAATAATAACATAGATAGATCATATAACAATCCCTCAACATGCAACAAAGATTCAATCCAAAGCCACCAATAGCGGAGAACAAACGAAGAGATTATGGTAGGGTACGAAACCACCTCAAAGTTATCCTTTCTGTTCTATCTATTCAAGAGTTCGTAGTAAAATAACATGAAGCTATTCCTTCCGCTCAATCTATCATAGAGTTCATACTAGAATAACACCTTAAGACACAAATCAACCAAAACCCTAATGTCACCTAGATACTCCAGTGTCACCTCAAGTATCCGTGGGCATGATTATACGATATGCATCACACAATCTCAGATTCATCTATTCAACCAACACAAAGTACTTCAAAGAATGGCCCAAAGATTCTACCGGAGAGTCAAGACAAGAACATGTGCCAACCCCTATGCATAGGTTCATGGGCGGAACCCGCAAGTTGGTCACCAAAACATACATCAAGTGGCACATGATATCCCATTGTCACCACAGATAAGCACGGCCAGACATACATCAAGTGTTCTCAAATCATTAAAGACTCAATCCGATAAGATAACTTCAAAGGGGAAAACTCAATCCATTACAAGAGAGTAGAGGGGGAGAAACATCATAAGATCCAACTATAATAGCAAAGCTTGGGATACATTAGGATCGTGCCATAGAGGGAACACGAGAGAGAACACGAGAGATAGAGATCAAACACATAGCTACTGGTACAGACCCTCAGCCTCGAGGGTGAACTACTCCCTCCTCGTCATGGAGAGCGCCGGGATGATGATGAAGATGGCCACCGGTGAGGGATCCCCCCTCCGGTAGGGTGCCGGAACGGGCTCCCAAGAGGTTTTTGGTGGCTACAGAGGCTTGCGGCGGCGGAACTCCTGATCTACCTTGATTTTTGATGTTTTTAGGGTACGTAGGCTTATATAGGCGAAAGAAGTCGGTCGGGGGAGCCTTGTGGGGCCCATGAGAGGGTAGGGCGTGCCCAGGGGGTGGGCGCGCCCCCCTATCTCGTGGCCTCCTTGATGATCCCCTGGCTTGCACTCCAAGTTCCTGGGATTGGTTCTGTTCCAAAAATAACTTTGCCGAAGGTTTCATTCCATTTGGACTCCTTTTGATATTCCTTTTCTTCGAAATACTGAAACAGGCAATAAAACAGCAATATGGGCTGGGCCTCCAGTTAATAGGTTAGTCCCAAAAATAATATAAAAGTGTATAATAAAGCCCGTAATCATACAAAACAGATAATAAAATAGCATGAATGCTTCATAAATTAAAGATACGTTGGAGACGTATCAATACCCCTCTCTCATCTCCTACTGACAATGTACAATAAAACTCCACAACCTCTGCAGGCTTAGGCTCTCTTATTTCCCGGTCAGAAGAGATCAAGCAAATGTCACAAAATTCAGTAAGTGAAAACTGACGGGTCTCAGCATATAAATTAAACTGCACCTCAGGAGGATTATTCCTACTCAGCATATAAATGAAAGCTTTGCATAAAGGAATTTGTAAGGAGATGGTATTGTTCACACTCAGCTGCGATGAAGTTGGTGAGACCAGCATTAGCAGCAAATTGTGCGAACTCTTGAATGATCTCGGCACCATCCATGAAGGGATTATGCGGCCATTCGCATGGCCGCACCTCTGCCATTCTCCGAGTGCGAAGATCGTTGTCCAATGACTCCCCATTGAATCCCTTAGAGTTCTTCTTGGAATCAAACTTCCTAAGAACCTCATCTTATTCCTATGAACAAAATTCTAAAATTCTTAGTCAACAAATTTTTTCTCAACAAAATTCACCAGATTGATAACAACTACTCATAGGGAAGCATAGAGGCCATATCAAGCATTAAAACTACTTAGAACACTAAGAATTCAACATGCAAGCTCATCTACAGCAGCACCATGAGTAGCTAATTATTCAAAATATAAACCACTAAAGCAAAAACTACTTGGACCAATGGAGGAGTTACATAGGAAGTAGCAATCCCCCAAAACAATTTCGAAAATGGAGCTTCGAGCAAAGAGATCAAAATCTATGGGTTTGAGAGCAAGAACACAAGAGAGAGGGAGAGAGAGAGAGAGAGAGAGAGAGCAATGGTGAATTTTTTTTTGGAGGTAGGTGATGACATGGGCTAAAGAGATAAGTGAGGGGGGCACATGGGGACCACAACCCACCAGGGTGCGCCTGGGGGTGCTGGCGCGCCCAGGTGGGTTGTGCCCACCTGGTGCACCCCCTCTGGTGTTATTTGCACTAAAAATTCTTAAATATTCAGGAAAAATCGTATTAAATTTTCAAGGCATTCTGAGAACTTTTATTTTTGGGTCAATTTTTATTACACGGGAAATTCAGAAAATAGACAAAACATGGAAATTTATTTTATTTAACTAATAAAAACATAAAACAAAAGGTAAGGACAGAAGGTTGTGCTTACTAGGTTCATCAACTTCATACCTTTCAAAAATGATCCATTAATAAGGTTGATCAAGTATTATTAACAACCACTTTCGATTAGCATGAAACCGAAGAACTTTCGTAAAACACTAAGTTACCTCAACGGGTATATGCATGTCCCCAACAATAAGCATTTCATATTTCTTTTTGGCAGTAGGTAGAGGTAGTTGAAAACTTCCAATAGTGAGTGTCGGAGATTTTTCAATAACGTTAATACCATTCACTTGGAGTTGTTTCTTCGAAAAATGCACTGTATGCTCATTACCATTTATATGAAAAGTGATCTTGCTTTTATTGCAATCAATAATAGCTCCTGCAGTATTCAAGAAGGGTCTACCAAGGATAATCGACATGTTGTCGTCCTCGGGCATCTCAAGTATAACAAAGTCAATCAAGATAGTGACGTTTGCAACAACAACAACGGGCACATCCTCACAAATACCCATAGGTATGGTACTTTAATTGCCAGCCATTTGCAAAGATATTTCAATAGGTGTGAGTTTATTCAAATCAAGTCTTTTATATAAGGAGAAAGGCATAACACTAACACCAACTCCTAAATCACACAAAGCAGTTTAACATAATTTCTTTTGATGGAGCAAGGTATAGTTGGTATTTCCGGATTTCCAAATTTTTTAGTACTCCATCCTTCAGAAGAATAATTAGCAAGCATAGTGGAGATTTCAGCTTAAGGTATTTTCCTTTTTTTGTGCAATGATGTCTTTCATATACTTTGCATAAGGGGCCATCTTTAGTAAATCAGTCAAACGAGTATGCAAAAAGACTGGCCTAAGCATTTCAGCAAAGCGTTCAAAATCTTCATCGTCCTTTTTCTTAGTTGACTTAGGTGGAAAGGGCATGGGATTTTTAACCCATACCTCTCTTTCTTTTCCATGTTTCCTAGCAACAAAGTCTCTTTTATCATATCTTTTATTTTTAGATTGTCGGTTGTTATCAAGATCAACAGCTGGTTCTATCTCAACATCATTATCTAGTTCTTTATCATTGTCTGGTTGAGTATCTTCATGAACATTATCATCATCTTTTTCACTATCACCAGGTTAATGTTCATTACCAGATTGAGTTTCTGCATTAGAGATAGAAACATCATTATCATTATCAGGAGGTTTTTCTATTTCATTTTCACTAGAGGTTTGCAAAGTGCTATCGTTTTTCTTCTTCTTTTTATTTTTAGAAGTACTAGGTATACCATTGTTAATTTTCTGTGAGTCTTGTTCAATTATTTTAGGGTGTCCCTCAGGATGAAATGGTTCCTGAGTCATTCTAGCTCCTCTAGTCATTACTCTAACTGCATGAACATTCATATTATTATTCATTTTATCAAGCAATTCTCTTTGAGATTTAACAACTTGTTCTAGTTGAGTTTGAACCATAGAGGCATGTTTTCCTACACCTCTAACATCATTGATAATTCTAAATAACAAGTCACTCAGGCGAGCAATCATATTAGAATTATATTTCAATTGTTTCATAGCATTTGCATTGAAGTGATCTTGCTTCCTAATGTAATCAAACTCATAAAGGCATTGACTAGGATGCATATTATAAGGATTCACATTATCATTAAATTTCCTTAGAGAATTTACTTCTACCACCTTGGGTGGTGGTTTGTCAAGTCCATGTATTTCTTCAATAGGAGGTAAATTTTTAACATCCTATGCTTTAATACCTTTTTCCTTCATAGATTTCTTTGCCTCCTATATATCTTCCAGACTGAGATATAAGATACCCCCCTTCTTCAGAGTAGGTTTATGCGGTGATTTAGGAAGAGTCCAATCATCATAATTTTTCAATATGTTATTCAATAATTCCTCAGCTTGTTCAACAGTTCTTTCCCTAAAAACACAACTAGCACAACTATCTAGGAAGTCCCTAGAAGCATCGGTTAGTCCATTAGAGAAGATATCAAGTATTTTTTTTCTTAAGAGGATGATCCGGAAAAGCAATAAGCAACTGGAGAAGCCTCCCCCAAGCTTGTGGGAGACTCTCTTCTTCAATTTGCACAAAGTTAAATATTTCCTATAAGGCAGCTTGTTTCTTATGAGCAGGAAAATATTTTTCAGATAAGTAATAGATCATATCCCGGGGACTACACACACAACCAAGAGCAAGTGTGTTGTACCATATCTTAGCATCACCCTTTAGTCAGAACGGAAATAATTTGAGAATATAATAATAGTGAATTTTATCCTCATGAGCAAAAATGATGGCTATATCATTCAACTTAGTAAGGTGTGCCACTACAATTTCAGTTTCATAACCATGGAAAGGATCAGATTCAACCAAAGTAATTAACTCTGGGTCGACAGAGAATTCATAATCCTTATCATCATCAAAGATAGGTGAAGTAGCAAAATTAGGATCACATTTCATTATAGCATTCAAAGATTTCTCTTTCAGTATGCATAATAATTTCTTAAGATCATCTTTGTCATTGCAAGAAAAAAAGTCTCTAGTTGTCTCCTCATCCATAACATAACCTTTAGGTACTTTAGGCAATTCATATCTAGGAAATCTAGGTCTAATAGGTGTTTCAAGATTTTCAGTTTCAAGTACTTCATCAGTTTCAGTAATTTCATTCTCTCTAACTCTAGCAATTTGTTCATCAAGAAAATCAGCTAGTGGCACACCATCATCAAGCAAGGTACTAGCATCATCATGAGTAGCATTCATAGAAGTAGCATTATCAATAACTTGCAACATATCAGGATTAATAGCATGTGGTGGTGTTGCAAATCTACTCATAACAGAGGGTGAGTCAAGTGCAAAGCTAGATGGCGGTTCCTTACCTCCCCTCTTCTTAGAGGAAAAAAAATCTTAGTCTTGGTATCCTTCAAATTCTTCATAGTGATAAATTGATAATAACCCCAAATGACTCAACAAATATAGCTATGCTCCCGGGCAACGGCGCCAGAAAAAGGTCTTGATAACCCACAAATATAGAGGATCACAACAGTTTTTGAGGGTAGAGTATTCAACCCAAATTATAGATTCAGCACAAGGAGAGCCAAAGAATATTTGCAAGTATTAGCATCTGAGTTGTCAATTCAACCACAACTGGAGATTAATTATCTGCAGCAACATGATCAGTAGCATAATAGTATGGTAGTTTGGATAGTACTAGTAACAGTAACAGTAACGGCAACAGTGATAGCAATAATTTGGTAGCAGTTGTAACAATAGTAATAGCAATAGTAACTTAGCAAGAGCAATATGGAAAAACTCGTAGGAATTGGATTGGTGACTTCGTTGGATGATATTCATCATATAACAGTCATAACCTAGGGTGATACGACACTAGCTCCAGTTCATAAATATAATGTAGGCATGTATTCCGTAAATAGTCATACGTGCTTATGGAAAGAAGTTGCATCACATCTTTTGTCCTACCCTCCCAAGGCAGCGGGGTCCATATGGAAACTAAGGGATATTAAGGCCTCCGTTTAAAGGAGAACCAGAACAAATCATTAACACATAGTGAACACATGAACTCCTTAAACTACGGTCACCACTGGAAAGTATCTCGACTTCTGCCACTCCTGTGTTTGCGGATCATAACAAGTAGTTGGTGACTATAACTTGCAAGGTTGGATCTAGAACATAGATATAATGGTGATAACATAAACGGTTTAGATTTGAAATCATGGCACTCGGGCCGAAAGTGACAAGCATTAAGCATGGCAAAGGCATAGCAACATCAATCTCAGAACATAATTGATACTAGGGATCAAGCCTAACAAAACTAACTCGATTACATGATGAATCTCATCCAACTCCCTCACCGACCAACGAGCCTATGAAGGAATTACTCACTCCCGGTGGGGAGCATCATGGAATTAGCGATCGAGAAGGGTTGTTGATGAACAAGATCGAAGATCCCCTCTCCGGAGCCCCCAAACGAACTCCGGGTCCGGCCTCCCGATGAAGAATAGGAGGTGGCGGCGGCTCCATCTCGTGAAACATGATAATTCTTTATCCCTGATTTTTTTCTCCAAAAATGTGATTTTATAGTATCCGGGTTGAGGTCTGCGGGGCCACCAGGTGGGGACAACCCACCTGGGCACGCCTGAGGGGGGGGCGCCCTGGTGGGTTGTGCCGACCTAGGTGCCCCATCCGGTGGTTCTTGGCTCCAGTATTTTCTTCTCTTATATAAAAATTCTGCATAAATAGTTTCATTCCATTTCGAGAACCTTTATTTATGCACAAAAACAACACCATGGTAGTTCTGCTGAAAACAACGTTAGTCCGGGGTTAGTGTCATTGAAATCATGCAAATTAGAGTCCAAAACAAGAGAAAAAGTGTTAGGAAAAGTAGATACGACGAAGACATATCAGATGCCCATATTGGTTCCTACATATTCCACGAAGATCTTATCGGTCAAACCTCGATGTCAAGGATTTAACTAATCTCGTATGCAGTTCCCTTTGTCTATCGGTATGTTACTTGCCCGAGATTTGATCGTCGACATCTCCATAAATAGTTCAATCTTGTTACCAGCAAGTCTCTTTACTCGTTCCATAATACAAGATCACGTGGCTAACCCATTAGTCACATTGCTTGCAAGCTTACTATGATGTTGTATTACCGAGTGGGCCCTGAGATACCTCTCCATCATATCGAGTGACAAATCACTGTCTTGATCCATGCCAAATCAATAGACACCCTCGGAGATACCTGCAGTGCACCTTTATAGTCATCCAGATACATTGCGATGTTTGGTACTCACAAGGTACTCCTCCGGTGTCAGTGAGTTGCATGATCTCATGGTCATAGGAACATATACTTGACATACAGAAAACAATGGCAATAGACTTGACACGATCATATTCTACGTTTATAGATTGGGTCTTGTCCATCACATCATTCTCCTAATGATGTGGTCCCGTTATTAAATGACAACTCATGTCTATGGTTAGGAAACCTTAACCATCTTTGATCAACGAGCTAGTCTAGTAGAGGCTCACTAGGGACACGTTGTTGTCTATGTATCCACACATGTATCTGAGTTTCCAATCAATACAATTCTAGCATGGATAATAAACGATTATCATGAATAGGGAAATATGATAATAACCAATTTATTATTGCCTCTAGGGCATATTTCCAACACCGGAATGGTACGAAAAAGAGCAAGAACAAACAAGAATAGAGAGCCAAAGTCAAACTCAAGAGAATAGAGAACTGATCTTTGGTGAAGAAGAACCTGAAGAATAGGTCCATCAAGATACTCAGGGAGATGAAGCAGAAGTTGAAAAAGAAGTTGACTCCGATGCAACAACTGATGGCAATGGTAATAAAGAAGAAACTCTGGAAGCAGAAGAAGAGGAAGAACCGAGGGTGGAAAGAAATAAACAACCACCTGATCCAACCAATAAGGTTAGTGGCCAAGCATCGAAAAGCAAAGAAGGTAAAGAGAAAGAGAAAGAGAAAGGTAAAACTAGGAAAACTCTCCCTTATCCTAAGGCTATAAGACCACCTTCAAATGATGCATTGTACTCTTCTTTTCTGCAAGCCATAGGGATCTTAAAATGTCAATGCATGTGACTGATATGTTAAACATTCCTACTTTTGCTAAGTTCATGTGTGATGTTGTGAATAATAAAAGGAGTATGACTCTGAAGGAACAAGTTGCCATGATAACGGAGTATCCATTCGATAACAAGATACTAGAGAAATCAGGACACCCAGGTATACCCACTATATCTTGTTCTGTTGGTAATTTTGATATAAATAATGCTCTTTGTGATGTAGGAGCAGGGGTAAGTGTGATGCCTCTAACCCTTATCACAAGTTAAATTTATCTGGATGCATACCCACAGGCATAACTCTGCAAATGGCAGACAATCAACACAACAAGCATCCTCTTGGGACCATAGACATGCAGTTTCGGGGGCCAAAGGAGCCGACTTTGCAACTTACGGTTGCTCCTCGTTACGATCAGCCAATATAAAGAATAATGCTCTTGTTCTGTTGGTAATCTGGATATATCTCGTTTTCCACTCTTCACAAAACAAAGGCACTTTCTCGTTGGTAGTAGTGTGACTCCTTTGCCAATATAGATAACATTACATATTGTTAATAATTACCACGGCTCAAGAGAAACCACAAGAAGTATGTGTAGAGAAACCACAGCCAAGTGATACATACACTAGTATGTACTAGTAAATGGCACGTGCCATGCACGTTTAGAGATTTTTTGTTAAATCATGTAAAGTAGTTATAAACACACATATCATGTGTCATTTTAAGTGTCATGATTTGAAGTTTTGAACCATCATGTGTGGACTCCCACTGCTTGTTAATTAATTAACCAGTAATTATAAAGATATAAATAATTTAATATTGTAGATGTTTAATATTAGATTTGCACAATTTAGAATACCAAGAGAAATAGAATACCCGCTTCATCCTCAATGTAATGAAATTTAATAAGTCCTAGCTTGAGCAATGCATTGAGTATAAGTTGCAAGTTATTCATCATTACAAATAAAATAATTATTTAAACATTGATTATTTCAGATTTGTTTATCAGACCTTTTCACAAATTTATTGCTGAAAACAAGGGCAATATACTGGTAAAACATTTTTTAACAGAAAGTAAAAGCCATTTAGCTGTAACACATATTAGATTTTTCTTTTGTGTATTTCTTTAATCAGTTAAATTGTTTCCGCCAGCAGAAAATCGTTTCAGGCATCTGCGCCTATGCCCAGGCTGAACCATCGTCATGCTTTTAACTCTCTCTCACCACCATACCTACTTGGAAGCTTTGCTAGTCTCTAGAAATTACTACCCTACTCTACCACTGCATGCATTGTATCACTTGTGTGCTAGAAATTTCCGAATAGTACTCGCACAATCACATGCCCATGCTACAAACTTTTCTGAGAATGGCAGACCAACATAGGGAAGGGGCGCAACGCGAATCCCTGCAATATGGGCCATTAGATGGACATATCCAATGGTCTATATGCCACCACGTAGTCCTCTAGCACAAGCCATTAAATTTGAGCTGTTTGATGAGAAACATCCAACAGTCCATATGACTTGCTATTCTATACTATATAGAAGTATAGATATATGTATCAAATCTAATTAACCTTTCTTCCCTTCCAAATCCACCGACCCGTCAGTCAGCGGGCCATACATTTCTTGATCATCAAATCTAAATATCCAAGTATGGAATAAATATTGTTGCCATGAGAAATAATGGTTCAGTTAAACCCCAAAGAAAGAAATAACATGTCTAATTATGAAAACATACATTCTTTATACTTATCATAGTACATTATACATGCATGCCGTCAGTAGCAACAACAAAAGCAACTTCCTCCAGCTAGCATCACCATCACATTATACTCCCTCCGTCCCAAAAATTTTGTCTTAGATTTGTCTAGATACGGATGTATCTAATCACATTTTAGTATTAGATACATCCGTATCTAGACAAATTTAAGACAAAACTTTGGGACGGAGGGAGTACTTCATAAGAGCATCTCCAGCTGTTGGCCCCCCAGGAGGCATAAAAATCGCCGCTTGGGGGCGAGCCGGCGGTATAATCGGCTCTAGGGGCGGTTGGGCACCCACCCATCGCCCCCAGGTCGCCCCCAGGCGCCGATGTCGGTCCATTTTTCGGCCCACTTTTGGCGAAAAATGGCTCGATGTCGGCGCGAATCGGCCCATATTCGGCGTGGTTCGGCGTGAATTCTCAACATAAATATTTTTTATCACATAGTTCATCACATAAAATCAATAGAAATCAAATAGTTTAACAAATAGTTCAATACAAATTATATAGTTCAACAAATAAAAAAATCATATTTCATCACACGACGAGCTAGGCATCGCCCTTGATCCTCCATAGGTGCTCCACCAGATCATGCTGCAGTTGTTGATGCACCTGTGGGTCTCAGATCTCCTGACACAAATTGAGGTAGGCAGTCCAGGTTGCCGGTAGCTAGTGATCAACTTGGGCAAGAGGACCCTGCCTGTAGTATGGTTCAGTGTCAAACACTGGCTCTTCCTGCTCGCTCTCAATGATCATATTGTGCAAGATGACACAGCAAGTCATGATCTCCCACATTTGATCTTTCGACCAGGTCTGAGCAGGGTACCGGACTACAGCAAATCGAGATTAGAGCACACCAAATGCCCACTCGACATCCTTCCTGCAAGCCTCCTGAACCTTGGCAAAGTGGGACTTCTTTCCTCCTGGCACAGCGTTTGAGATAGTCTTCACAAATGTCAACCATCTCGGATAGATGCCATCAGCTAGGTAGTACCCCTTATTGAAGTGTCGCCCATTGACCTCGAAGTTCATGGGAGGAGAATGACCTTCAACAAGCTTGGCAAAGACAGGGGAGCACTGCAGCACGTTGATGTCATTGTGAGTTCCTGGCATACCAAAGAAGGAGTGCCAAATCTAGAGGTCCTATGTGGCCACCGCCTCAAGTACCACACTGCAACTGCCTTTGGCGCCTTTGTACATCCCCTGTCAAGCAAACGGGTAGTTTTCCATTTCCAATGTATGTAGTTGATGCTTCCAAGCATCCAGGAAATCCTCTTGCTGCATCTGTGCTAGGATCCGAGCAGTGTCTTCTGCATTGGGTGTTCGCAAGTATTACTGTCCAAACACTGCCACCATTGCCTTTCAGAACTTGTAGAAACACTCAATGGTGGTGGACTCAGCCATGCATGTGCCCATAGTCGGCGAGTGAATCACCGGGAGCTCCATATGCAAGCATCCTCATCGCTGTCGTGCACTTCTGGATTGAGGTGAATCCAAGTTTGCCGATGCAATCCTTCTTGCACTTGAATGCCGAACTCTCGAATGGAATTCACATTCCTGAGGAAAAGCTTTTGGCTCATCCGATAACGACGCCGAAATACTTTGTCGTCGTGCAGTGGAGCGCGAGCGAAGTAGTTGGAGTAGAGCATGCAGTAGCCTTCCAGACGATGCCGGTTCTTTGCTTTCATCTGCCCCGGCGTCGAGCCACCTCGCCGCGGCTTTTCATTGCTCGTGAGCAGGTCGGCGAGGGCGGCGAGGACCATGAGATGTTCCTCTTCCTGGACGTCGGCATCGGCTTCCTCCTCCAGCAGCGTGGCGAGCGCCTCCTCATCGTCCGAGTCCATTGCCGAGCAGGCAAATCTCGGAACACCATTCGGGCGTGGTAGGCGCACACCCACCGGTACACTGCCTTGCGCAGCCGAAACGCCAAGAAAATCGCCCGAACGGTGGTGGAGAGGCTGCTGCGGCAAAACCTCTTCTCTTTTCCGGCGGGGAATGGCCTATCTAGCTGTGGTGGGCGATGGGCGGCGCCGGGATCGGCAGGGTGGTGGCCGAGCACACGGGGGTGGGAGGCGAATCTGGACGATTGGCTTGACTTTTCGCCTGACAGTGTGGCCCAGGTGTGTTTTTCCCTT
>NC_041387.1:642984396-642991214 GCF_002162155.2 Triticum dicoccoides
CGACCGCCGGGCCCAAAATCGGGCTGAGCCGGCGGATTTCGGCGTCTTGGGGGCGCGACTGGGGCGTTGTTTCGGCGCCGGCGCGTAAAAAGTTGCCTAGGGGTCCTGTTGGGGGCGCGGCTGGAGTTGCTCTAACACGCATGCATTTATTAGCTGCTGATATTTGACCATAACTCATCACTGTCTATAAACAAATCGGTGGCCATTACATGAACCCAAACCATGCATCAGTAACAACATCAAGTTAAAATCTCTATCTTGTGTCTTCAACCAGCAAGCCCACAAGGAAACACCACCAATTCCATCGACTGGACTAGCTTCATGCATGCCCTGCTGGCTGTGAGTACCGACCCTCCCCAAGTTTCAGGTGCCTGCACATCATCAATTAAGTACACCACCTCTTCTTAGTACAGGATCATGCATGATTCATACATAAACTCCACGTAAAAAAAAGCAATGCCTCCTTCCTACCTCTTTACCAAGTGCACCCAGCACAACATATATATACTGCCAAGCTTAATTAGTTGGATATTCATCAGAAAAATAAATAAAGTTTAGCCATTTCATTCACAAGCATCTTAAGTTGGGCAGTATAACTTGCGCCAAGCATCTTAAGAAATCGCCATAACTTGTGTTCATGTTTGATGCTGGTTTAACATGGGAATAACCCCTATTTCAACCTACCAAGTATCTTAAGGCATGCTTCCATCCACCAATTCTTCCAAGACCGGAACCTTCTGGACTCAAATGTTACTTATGTGTGCCCAATAGACAATATTTTCAAGGAACTTGACTCAAATATTATGTATGTGTATGACCGATGCTTTCTTAACAATGATCATTTCAATGACAAAAAGTGATGGCAGCGGCTTGTGGAAGATTCCAAGAAAGAGTCCGATTTTCATTAGTTTGTCATGAGAAACAAGGGTTTTTAGGAACACTTCTATGTAAGAGTGAACACTTGCAGTATGTTATTCAGCGGAAACATGAACAGCTACCCTCCACAATGCAAATGTAGTGCTGAAACTATCCTGGATATACCATATGCAAAAAGAAGGAACACAAAAGTAGATAACAAATGCAGACTCAGAAAAGGCATATCTTCCACAATGTTCAGAAGCTATACTTCCACAGCGAACAAGTGCCAAAAGGACAGGTAAAGGTAGCAAGGCCACCTCTATAACTGAACAAAAGAAATCGAAATACGGACATCGCATATTATATTAACAATGAAGCAGGCACTTGACTATATTTGTTGTTCTCTGATAACAATATCAGGGGTCAATTGAGCAAATGGAGTTTCGTCCTGTTAAAAACAACTGGCGGTGTTCAACTAATTTACCTGCATTTGTCACTGATGCGATTCCAGTGTTCTGAGCACTGTCTGTCAACTTCACTGCCTGCAGGACTGAAGTAGCAGGAGCACCTGCAACAAGTTCAGCAGTTAGAAACGCTAGCAGGTAACCAAGTACCGGTGATATGCGGACTATCAAAGTTTGATTGTTGACGTCCTCTAACAATTAATACTTCAGGAATTAACTATGGAAGTTTTTCATGTGCAGAAAACAGGTGATAAACTTATTTACCTGGATTAGTCACCGATGTGATACCAGATACTTCAGCACATGTTGTCAAGGTACCGAGCATACTCCCCGAAACTGGAGCAACAGGAGCAGCTGCAACAGATCCGGCAGTTAGAAATGACAGCAGATAGCAAGGCGCTGACGAAGTGCAAAGAACAACATCAAGTAAACAACAAAAGAATGATAGAATGAAAAACTCCAGGGCAAAATGTTCAAACGGTACTGCAGATCTTTTAGAGATAGGCCCGTATAACAAATAAGGGCAATCAATGCAAATACGAACCAAACTGTAAGGGTTGAACAGAACTTAGCACTACAAGGTATTCAAGGCCGAATCAACTTCCTCTATGATTCAACTAAAACTTTGGCTAGTATGTTTTCAATGTAACTTTGGTTATTATTTATAATTGATATACTTCTCAGAGGAAGCCATAAATAGTATTATAAAAAATTAAAAGAAGTCCTAAGTGGCATATCAATGATTATTTTGAGACATCTAAACCACGGCACAACAATGATACATAGCCCCTTCACACGTACATTTGGCGATTGCTAGAAACAAACAATTTCAGAGATAAGTTGCAACGCAAATGGAGGTTTGAGCATGGTTGAGGGTGGTCAACAAAATTACCTGCATTTGTCAATGATGAGATCCCAGAATTTTTAGTAAGATGTGCTGCGGTACCAGACATGGCGTTAGAGACTGGAGCACCAGGAGCACCTGCAATGCTTTCAGTAGTTAGAACTGGTAGTAAGCAGCCAAGCACTAATGAAGTATTAAACTGCAAAAAGAATAACATCATCAAGCCTGACAGGGACAATGGTTCTGAATTTACCATGCATAAAAGCAAACACATGGAAAACAACTAAAGATAGAATGGAAGAATGCAAACGCAAAAGGGGAACATGTTTCTACCGTGCATCTTTCAAAGATATGTGCTGCAACGGATCATAGATAATGGCCACATAGGCCACATCACAGTTATATCCAAAGTGTAAACATCACAGAGCAATTTGGAAGAATATGGAAATGCGGCATAGTAGTAAAAAAAAAACACATTAGCGCAACAAGAATTAGTTCAATCTAGTTTGACATATAATTAATCAACAGGGCTATTGTCTCGAAAATATGATGTGAAGTGTGATTCTAAAATTGGAAGGGGAATAAACTGTTCAGATTGGTCAAAGATATTATGCAGATGTGTGTCAAAAGGATTCAACCAATGAGACAGCTAGTAAGGAGCCCACATAACCAGTGGATACAATGACAAATGACTGGACTAAGAGAAGGTTACCTTCCTTCCCACTTGATGGAAGTTCCAGACCAGCTTGCAAGCTTTCATCTGAAGAAAACACAAGTTGATCAGTTTATATGCATATACATGCATTCCAAGAGGTTTTTCCAAATAGTGAACCAGTAAAATCAAAGTGCCTCATAGCTTGCTGCCAAGTGCCAAATATATCTGGGTTGACAGTAAAACGAACACAGGTCTAGATACGTAAAATTCAAAGTAAACAAGAGAAGGACACAAGAGCAGAGGCTAGTTTTACCAATAAGATCTACGAGCCACTTCCTTGTCTTGTCCGTCAATCCTGCCACCAAAAACAGTAACGATGGCTTTTACCATCACAGACATAGAATCTTTTTTTTTTGAGGATCCACAGACATAGAATCTACAAGGAAGTATATTGCTTAATCATAAGATGCTTGTAAATAGGGCATTGTACCACTGTTTAATTCGTGTCTGCGAGTCGATGAAGGCAGCCTGCAAAAAACATGGAACATGTGCTGAGTTGGTCAAGAAAGAGCCAGCAAGAGCAGAATCGAGGGACGCCTTGAATTTGCCATGTTTCAAGGTCATATTTTTACCCCTTTTTGGTCCTAAGGTAGATCTTGGCCAGTGTTTTAGGTCCTGGCAGGTCTTGTTCCTTCACATGACGCCTCCGACGGTACCTAGGCCAAGCAAAAAAAAAAGATTGCAGGGCAATCAAAGTGAGTTACAGTGAAATCGACAGCCAGGTTTTACACATTTCCAAGAATGGAATGCATCAAGTGAACATGGGCGACCAAACTGATAGAGTATGGAGCCGGAATCACCTGAATCCGATGGGAAGCACATCGTGGGGCATCATCGGACCGCCCGGCAATAGGGCCACGTTTTTCAACTCTGGAGCCTTATAAGCCAAGTGTTGGACGATTTGAGACGCCTTGCAACGAACGCGCTCCCAGTCCAGCGAGGATCTGCTTGCACATATATGTGTAACAGTACAGTATTAAAGTTGAGAAGATGTAAAGATGAAAATTTTGGATAGGAACTGAAGATGGCTTGAAAATTGCAGGAATTGACAGACAGGCAGACATGAACTGAAGATGTGATCGTCTAGCTAGTGCTACCTGACTTGCTCCGAATGGAGAATGGAGAGGACGATGGAGCGGATCCTGAGGCAGTCGAAGGAGACGGAGTCGTCGTGCTTGAGGTACCGTGTGTTGTACTTGTTGTTGAAGTAGCTGAGGTTACGGTCGGGCTTGCCGGCGACCATGCTGGCGAAGGCCGCGTGTTGCATGAGGAAGTGGAGGAGCACCTGGGCCTCGTTGCTCTGCGGGTGCGAGGTCGGGCGCAGGAAGCGGGAGACGTAGGCGACAGCGTCGTCCCACAGCCCCTGCTGCACCAGCTGCGACAGGTGGATGACGCTCATGTACGCGTCCGTCTCGTTCAGCAACCTGCAGGTGATTGATTGGCCAATGGCGGCCGCCGTTGAGCGAGCGAAGCAGTTTAGGGGGCCGGAGGGGGTGGGGATTAGGGAGACAAGCACGTACCCTCGCAGGGCGTCGCGGAAGCCGTGGAGCCAGAGGTAGGTGGCGAGGCGGCGGTGACGGCACCGGCGCACGCAGCCGTAGTCGACGGGGCCGACGGACTCGCCCAAGTCGCCCACCCAATCGGGGACGACGTCGACGGAGGTGCCCATCGATCGACCACGGTGCCGGCGAGGTTGACAGGACAGCGGCGGGCTGGGGATTTGAGGGGAGCGAGCAGACAGAATTTGTTTGTTTTGGATGGAAAACAGGAGGGGGGAAATATGTAGAGGAGGCGGCCTCACCACCACGTCCCACCGGACTCCACCTAGCCCCAACGCCACCACCCCACCCCACCCCACCCCACCCCGCCCTGCCCAAACCCCTGTGCGTTGTTTTTAAAACGTCCCTCTACTTTTCTGAAAACGTCCCAACGCCACCACCCACCCCACTCCACCCAGGTGGCCAGGTGTCGTGTGCCACTTTTTGAAAACACCCCTATGTCTTTCTTTCGTTTACAGGACTAGATATGAGCACCGCATGCTAACTCAGGCTATTTTCATGTGCCTAACATTTTCTATAAAAATAATTAAATAGTAAGATTGATTTTGCGATGTTACATGATCATATTGTTTTTATTTGAATTAATTTGAGTTAGAACTTAGAAGGAGAGGAGAGCTAGTACTCCATCCGGTTCGAACAGATAGAAAAATGTCCGCCAAAATATATATTTTGGATTCTAAATATTTAACTTCATTTACGAGAAATTTCTCGTCTGGTTTGGGATGGAATTTGGTATTTAAATTTGCATAAAAAATAAACAAATCTTTAGAGTTTCCTTTTTTTAGAACAGCTTCATTAAACATTTGCAATACATCTGCGAAAGGAACCTAAAAAATGAAAAAAATTACAACTCAGCCGAACTACTTTACATAAAACCCTGGACACGAGAGAATGATTGCAATGTGATCCATGATCCACCGTCTCCGAGCTTCACCGCCAGGCCAAGAATCCCCCTCACCGGGACCAAAAACCACTTGGGAAGGGGGCCTCGTCGTCGCTTCATCGTCACCTCGACAGAGAAGAAACGGGCATTGGGACAAAGTCGAAACCCGCCTTCCTTTCAGCACCATGACCGGGAAGAAAAGATAGTCAGTGGTGGAGGAACTAAGGCCGCTACAGAACACCAATGAGATATGCGGAAGACAGAGCATCGTAGGTGCTCCGGATCCGACGTCGGAAACCATTGTCTTCTGGTCCGCCACCATGACGACAAAGAACACATGGAGAAAAGCTACTCCACTCTCTTTTTTTAGGGGGAAAGGGCCTAAGCCCCGGTTCCATTTCCATAGAAAACGGAACCAATAGTATCAGTTATTACAACATGCGAGGAAGGATAAAAGTATCAACCCCAGCACAATCCTAAAGGAGAGACACACAAACGACAGATAACTGAACCCAACAGACCGAACATAGAGGGCATGTTTACCCCTACGACAGCCACATACGCGCGCCACACCCTGGGAAACTCAACATAAACGACCTGCAATAGCAGCTCCAGCGCCAAGTCGTCTTCCTTTCCACCTCCGCGCGCTAGCTTCATCTTGTACTTAGCCCACAGCTCTAGTTTTATCAGCCTGGCTCTGGCTAGAGTAACGGCGGAGGATTTCTTGCAGCATTCCAGAAGGACACAACGCTCGTCACCAGTTGCTGTCTTGTGCTTCCCACACACAGGATCTGCCACTGATGACAAAAGCTTGCGATCTTCCTCAAGATAACCTGTAGACCAAGCCAAGATTTACCATTAAAACACAGATCGTTTCTGCACTTCCAGATGGCCTAGAGAGTGGAAGCATTGATCAGATTATTGGCCTCGTTACGATCATCGTGAGCCCACATAACAGCAACCGCCTCATATGAGGCTTGCCCATTCCTACCAGTTAAACTGTAAACAATTTTCCAAATCTCCTGGGCCACCACACACTCAAAAAAAAAGCATGGTCGACGGACTCCATCTCACAGCAAAACAAATAGAATTTGTCTTCAACATTTTGTCTTTTACTCAAATTATCTCTAGTGAGCAGTTTGTTGTGAGAAATCAGCCACAGAAATATATGGATCCTCGGAGGGACATGAACCCTCCACATATCAGGGATGTGAACATGGATCCTCGGAGGGATCCTCGGAGCTACTCCACTCTTGTCAGATCCAATTGGCCCACGAGCTTATTCATGGAGCTATCATCGGATCCACCAACCTCCACCCTCCTCCATGAATAGTGAGCAAAAGGGGTGGAATCCGTCAGTTGGAAGCCGCTCGAGATCTCCAGCACGAAGCTCAGACACGAGATGGCGCCAATCTAACCCTAAATCTACTACGATCTTGGAAAGGGAAAATGGGATGGGACCCTCGCCCAACTCGTTGTCGTCAAGGCCAGGGGG
>NC_041387.1:642991488-642994279 GCF_002162155.2 Triticum dicoccoides
GGAAGGAAGAACTCTCTAGGAGGAGGGGCGGAGAGAATGAGAGGGGTCCAAAAGAGTTCCTTGGGGTTTTCCCTCGCCCAATTCGAACTGCCGGATTTGTTGCAGGTGCTCATGTTGCTCGGTACCTTAACAACATGTGCTCAAGTATCTGGTATCTCATCGGTGACAAATCTAAGTAAATAGGTTGATTGCCCATTTTCGACACATGAACGAATATCCATAGTTAATTCCTGAAGTATTAACTGTTACAGAATGTCAATAATCAGGCTTTGATGATCTTCTTTGCACTTCACCAGTACTTAGTTAACCGCTAGCGTTTCTCATTGCCGAATGTAATGCAGGTACTCCTGCTGCTTCAGTCTCTCAGACTAGTGCTCAGAGCACTAGAATCGCATTACTGATAAATGCAAGTAAATTAGTTGAATACCACTAGTTGTTTGCATAACTATACGAAACTCCATTTGCTTAGTTGATCCCTGATCCTGTTGTCATAGAACAAAAAATATATAGTCAAGTGCCTGCTTGCATTGTAAATATAATATGTGATGTTTGTATTTCGATTTCATTTGTTCAGTTATATAGGTGGCCTTGCTACCTTTACCTGTCCTTTTGGCACTTGTTTCCTATGGAAATATAGCTTCTAGATATTGTGGAAGATATGCCTTTTCTGAGTCTACATTTGTTATTTACTTCTTTGTTCCTTATTTCTTGCATATGGTGTATCCAGGATAGTTTCAGGACTACATTTGCATTGTGGAGGGTAACTGTTGTTTGCACTGAATAACATACTGAATGTGCTCACTCTTACAGTAAAAGTGTTCCTAAAAACCCTTGTTTCTCATGACAAACTAATGAAAGTCGGACTCTTTCTTTGAATCTTCCACAAGCCACTGCCATCACCTTTTGTCATTGAAATGATCATTGTTAAGAAAGCATCGGTCATACATAATATTTCAGTCAAGTTCCTTGAAAATATTATCTATTGGGCACACACAAGTAACATTTGAGTCCAGAAGTTTCCGGTCTTGGAAAGTATCGGTGGACGGAAGCATGCCTTAAGATACTTGGTAGGTTGAAACCAGCATCAAACATGAACACAAGTTATGGCGATTTCTTAAGATGCTTGGCACAAGTTATATTGCCCAACATAAGATGCTTGTGAATGAAATGGCTAAAGTTTATTTATTTTTCTGATGAATATCCAACTAATTAAGCTTAGCAGTATATATATGTAGCGCTGGGTGCACTTGGTAAAGGGGAAGGAAGGAGGCATTGCTTTTTTTACATGAAGTTTATGAATGAATCATCCATGATCCTGTACTAAGAAGAGGTGATGTAGTTAATTGTTGATGTGCAGGCACCTGAAACTTGGGGAGGGTCGGTATTCACAGCCAGCAGGGCATGCATGAAGCTAGTCCAGTCGATGGGATTGGTGGTGTTTCCTTGTTGACTTGCTGGTTGAAGACACAAGATAGAGGCTTTTAACTTGATGTTGTTACTGATGCATGGTTGGGTTCATGTAATGGGGCATCACTTTGCTTATAGACAGTGATAACTTATGACCAAATATTAGCCGCAAATAAATGTATGCGTGTAATGTATTAAATATAATGTGGTGGTGATGCTAGCTGGAGGAAGTTGCTTTTGTTGTTGCTATTGATGGCATGCATGCATGTAATGTACGTACTATGATAAGTATAATTAATTTATGTTTTCGTAATTAGACATGTTATTTCTTTCTTTGGGGTTCAATTGAACCATTATTTCTCATGGCAACAAGACTTATTCTATACTTGGATATTTAGATTTGATGATCAAGAAATGTATGGCCCGCTGACTGACAGTCGGTGGATTTGGATGGGAAGAAAGATTAATTAGATTTGATACATACATACATACATACTAGTGTATGTATCACTTGGCTGTTGTCTAGATATACTTTCTATACATATACTTGTTCTGGTTTCTCTTGAGCCATGGTAATTATTAACAGTATATGTTATTTATATTGGCAAAGCAGTCACACTACTGCAAACGAGAAAGCGCCTTTGTTTTGTGAAGAGTGGAAAACAACTATTCGGAAAAAAGGGTTGGATTTCATGTAGTCCATGGGCTGGTGGGCGGCGCCCCAGGAGGGTTGGCCGGGCCGGCACTGTGGTGTAGAATAAACCCCGCACAGCCCGCCACCACGATGCCACTCCAATTCTTCGTCGTCCTCCGCTTCTCCAACGCCTATAGGACAGTACAACACAACGTAGTGCCGCAACACCAGGTTGCTTCTTGGCCGGTTCCCCCACCGGCGCCTTCCCTCCCACTACCTCATAAGTAACCCCTGCGTCCATCCTTCCTGCAATAGTAGAGCCTCGTCATGGATGTGGCTGCGCCGGCCTATGACGTCGGAGGGAGCAAGGGTGCCGACGAGGAGGACGACGCCACCGATAAAAGGTAACATCTTTTCAACTTCTTGTGACTCCTTCAAGCTCCTCCGGGCCGCGGGTGGCAGATCGGGAAGGGTTATAGCCCCACGATGACGCCGCTTGATTGCTTACTTGCGTTGGACATGGCATCGTCGTTGCCCTGTCCCGGCGACCACCCGACACAGAGTGCGGGATGCACGTCCCTAACACACAGCTTGCCACGCGCACAATCCTGATCGATCATGCTCTCCTCATGTTTGTCTGCAGGTTTGATCCGGTGAGTTTTCTGGTGGACCATGAGGATCAAGAGGAGCAAATGGAAGAGATCATTGTCGATTGTAATGAGGAGCAACCGTAAGTTGCTTAGTTGGCTC
>NC_041387.1:642994681-643001116 GCF_002162155.2 Triticum dicoccoides
CCCTCCCCGAATCTATGGTCCCAAGAGGACGCTTGTTGTGTTGAAATACGCATGAACATGTGCTTGCTATTTCTAGCTAAGCTTTGAGCGTGCCTTGGCATTGATCATGCTCTGTTCTATCTAACAACCTTGCGTTTTGGTAGATCATGCTCTGCTTTTTCAGGTTGATCAATTGGTTGATTCTCTCGGTAGATGAATTGGTACGCTAGTTGCTCATCTAGCCTATGACACTAAGTAGATGAATTGTTGCGTGGATTAGACATCATTGCAGTGACGCAAATCTTAAAGTTTCGCCCTAGCCAGCAATCCCAATAGAGAACATCCCACTTAGCAAGTTACCTATAAGCAACAATGTTGAATCTATCGATTGCTCTTCAGCAAACGTAGATTGAGATTTCTCTTGGTGCGTCTATTCTTGTCTTGGAACCAAAATGTTGGGTTGGACATGGAAGCTCTTTGTTTCTAAACCTCTCTTTGGTACGTGGACTGGATATCATTATGCCCGATGATGCAAAATCTTAGACTTTCACCCTATCCAATCCAATCCATTAACCTGAAAATGTGTTGTTACCACTTTCGTTCAGTGTTTTTAATGTGCAAATTAAGTGACACTGGAATATTGTCAATCTTACATGCAGGTTGATTCATTGTGCCTATAGGGTGGTTGAAGTCAACAATCTTATTCAGACCAATGAATGGATCCTCAGGGAGTAACATTTTATCAATTCCATGCAAAGGCCCCGAGACCACACACATCTCTTATTCATCTAATATGATGTCGTTCCTCACATTATGGCGGCATCAGGATGCTTTAAGTCAGTGGAGAGGCACAACGAATTGCATAGTATACTTACCTTCCTGTATTGAATTTTAGCATATATAATTTTGTACCAATCTTTTATACCTATTTATTTTTATTTTGTCATATTACAATATTCATGAATATAATTTTTATTATTTAGTTGATACAGATAACCACATAATTTAGTTGTTATAGTTAACCAGTGTCTTTTATTACCAGTTGTGGTGTACTCCCACATAGGGAGTATATTACTATTGACTTTATTTATGCTAAATTTAAATTAAGCGATATATAAGAAGTTATCTTTGAATTATTTTTGCGACAACTCCACAAATTATACAGTGCACTCATACATACTTTTTAGAAACCTCTAACATGACAAGTGTATATGCTCATGTATAGGTTAGTTTTATATAAAATGTCATGTTAGAGGTTTCTAAAAAATATTGTCCAACTAATATCTAAATAAGTATTTCTAGTGTATTATTAGGTATGTATATGTATAGAACCTTGTGGAGTTTAAATTGTATTGTTTGCAAATGTGTTAGAAGGTACGTTAGGTAATAAGTTGAACGCATGTATGGTACTTATGTACTCCCTCCCAAGAGCAAATGCCACTGAACAGTGCACAAACTCTTTGCCAAATGCCACTTATCAATGGCACTTGCTCTTGGGAAAATGCCACTGATCAGTGTCATTTGCTCTTGGGCAAGTGTCCCTGATCAGGTGACTTGACCAAGAACAAGTGGCACTAATCAGTGGTAGTAGCCATGAGCAAATGCCACTGATCAGTGGCATCTAGTCGTCTGCAACTGCCACTCATCAGTGCACTATCCTAAGCATGGAAACATCTAAAAATAGCACCCATGTGCACCCATGCACATTTGGCAGCATCCTAAAATGGTCGTACTACATGCACGTATAACAATCTAGAGCATGCAACACAAACCCTAGCTTGAACATGTATGTAGCAACATGAACAGCAACATGAACATGATCCTAGCTTGAACATGAACATGCCATTTGCATGAACACGGATCCTAGCAAGACCCTAGCATGAACACATATCCTAGCACTAGCAGAAGAACATTATCCCAGAACACACACTATAGGAAACAAGAACAGATCGGTCGGATTCGATTCGATTGGGATCACATCGAATCGGATCTACTAGAATCCTATCTAATCATATTGAATCCACTAAGTACTAGCACATGCCTAAGAAAGAAACCCCTAATCTACATCTACGATCAAGCATTGGGGATTTTTTGACTCACCCGAGCTTGCGCAATAGTAGCGAACCGAGGCTGGGGTGAAAACCCCGGCAGGAAGGAGAGAGATGGTGGAGTAGAGGAGGAGCCGGCCCTGGCGACGGCCGGCGGCATCGGCCCCGTGCTCATGGCCACGCCGGAGGTCGAGGAGGACGATGCACCGACAGGAGAAAACTCTTGGATGGGGGTCAACAAAATGCCCTGCCCAATGGGGTACCAAGAAGCGGTGGCTCCGTGGACGGCGCCGGCGCCGAGCCCACGATCAGGAGGTCCGGAAACGGTGGCGAAGCAGGAATGACCGGCACCACATTGGCCGGCCCGGGTGGTGGCCGGCAGCAGATGGGGGACGGCGCTTGCAGCGCCGATGCCATGTCCCTACCGGAGTTCTGGAGCCCGGCCAGCCAGCGCTATGCTGGCGATGCGCTGGTCGATGGGGGTCAGAGGATGGCGCGACGATGGGCGAGGCGGAGCCATCAAAGGAGAGGAGAGGGAGGAGCAGTGAGGCAGAGAGGAGCGGTGGGAATAATGCGGGCGGGGCAGTGACAGGAGAGTGGGGGAGTTCTGAGATGTCCCCTCCGTTTTCCGCGCTGCCCGAGGTGTGCAGCCTCCTTGCACGCGTGGCCACGCCGAGCCAGGCTCGCGAGAAACTACCGATTTGGCAGTTTCAGCTGGGCCAGGCTCAGCCTGCTTTAAGTTTCGTGCGGCCCACGAATTGCAATGCAGCCCAGCCAACCAAATAGGCCACGCACATTCCACGCGGGCCTGGTTGGGATGCATGCAGACAACCAAACATGCCCTCAGTGAATGTTGGGACACTTTTTAATCTTTCTGTTCCGGGTCAAGATAGACAGAGATAGCAATAGCACGCATCCCCTGTTTGACAAGGAGACGCACGATGAGAGGAAGAAAAATGGGATGCTGCCACGTTTTGAGGCAAACTTTGGCGGCTTTCGCCTTCTGATACGTCCATTTTGCATCATGCTTTTATATCAATATTTATTGCATTATGGGCTGTTATTACACATTATATCTCAATACTTATGGCTATTCTCTCTTATTTTACAAGGTTTACCATGAAGAGGGGGAATGCTGGCAGCTGGAATTCTGGCTGAAAAAGGAGAAAACATTGGAAACCTATTCTGCACAACTCCAAAAGACCTGAGACTCCACGAAACAACTTTTTGGATTTATTAAGGAATTATGAGCAAAAGAAATAGGCCAGGGGGCCCACACCCTGTCCAGGAGACAGGGGGCAACTCCCCCCCTAAGGGCGCGCCCCCTATCTCCTGGGCTCCCTGGTGGGCCTCTGGCGTCCAACTTCTGCTATATGAAAAGTTTTGTCTTGGAAAAATTCGTGGGCAAGCTTACGAGACGAAACTCCACCGCCACGAGGCGGAACCTTGGCGGAATCAATCTAGGGCTCTGGCGGAGCTATTCTGCCGGGGACACTTCCCTCCGGGAGGGGGAAATCATCACCAATGTCATCACCAACGATCCTCTCATCGGGAGGGGTCAATCTCCATCAACATCTTCACCAGCACCATCTCCTCTCAAACCCTAGTTCATCTCTTGTATCCAATCTTGTATCCAAAACCACAAATTGGTACATGTGGGTTGCTAGTAGTGTTGATTACTCCTTGTGGTTGATACTTATTGGTTTACTTGGTGGAAGATCATACGTTCAGATCCTTAATGCATATTATTACACCTCTGATTATAAATATGAATATGCTTTGTGAGTAGTTACGTTTGTTTCTGAGGACATGGGTGAAGTCTTGCTATTAGTAGTCATGTGAATTTGGTATTCGTTCGATATTTTGATGAGATGTATGTTGTCTCTCCTCTAGTGGTGTTATGTGAACGTCGACTACATGACACTTCACCATTATTTGGGCCTAGAGGAAGGCATAGGGAAGTAATAAGTAGATGATGGGTTGCTAGAGTGACGAAAGCTTAAACCCTAGTTTATGCGTTGCTTCGTTAGGGGTAGATATGGACCCATATGTTTAATGCTGTGGTTAGGTTTACCTTAATACTCCTTTTTGTAGTTGCGGATGCTTGCAATAGGGGTTAATCATAAGTGGGATGCTTGTCCAAGTTAGGGCCGTACCCAAGTGCCGGTCCACCCACATATCAAATTATCAAAGTACCGAACGTGAATCATGTGAGCGTGATGAAAACTAGCTTGACGATAATTCCCAATGTGTCCTCGGGAGCCTTTTCCTCATTATTAGAATTTGTCCAGGCTTATCCTTTGCTACATAAAGGATTGGACCACCTTGCTGCACTTTATTTACTTTATTTACTTTTGCTCGTTACTATTTATCTTACCACAAAACTATCTATCACCTACTATTCAGTTCTTGCAGAGAAAACCTTACTGAAAACTGCTTATCATTTCCTTCTGCTCCTCGTTGGGTTCGACACTCTTTCTTATTGAAAGGACTACGATAGATCCCCTACACTTGTGGGTCATCAAGACTCTTTTCTGGCACCGTTGCCGGGGAGCATAGCGTTCTTGGTGAGTGGAACTTGGTAAGAAAACATTTATATTGTGTGCTGAAATTTTCTGTTACTTGTCACTATGGAAACTAATCCTTTGAGTGGCTTGTTTGGGGTATCTTCACCCCAACCAGAAGAGCAAAGAAATGCTCCTCAACCTACTGAACCTTATGAAAATGTTCACTTTGAGATTCCTTCGGGTATGATAGAAAAACTGCTAGCTAATCCTTTTGCAGGAGATGGAACATTGCATCTCGACTTACACCTTATCTTTCTGGATGAAGTTTGTGGATTATTTAAGCTTGCAGGTATTCCCGATGATGTTGTCAAAAGGAAGGTCTTCCATTTATCTTTGAAGGGAGATGCAATGACATGGTATAGGCTATGTGGTGATACAAGATCTTGGAATTATAACCGATTGAAATTGGAATTTGACCAGAAGTTCTATCCTATGCATCTTGTTCATCGTGATTGTAATTACATATATAATTTCTGGCCTCGCGAATGAGAAAGCATCGCTCAAGCTTGGGTGTCGGGGAAACTGATCCACGAACACCTATGGGACCGGCGGACCGAGCCCCTTTCGGTTCGGCGGGGGGCGGAGATCGCATGAAGAGCAGATCGAGGCGAAGCACACGAGCGGTTTATCCAGCTTCGGAGCTCTCCGGAGAGATAATACTCCTACTGCTGCTTGTCTGATTGTATTGAGTTCTTGCTCGGGAGCGCTGAGTGCTACAGTACACTCTAGCTGCTAACGAGACCGGGCGTGAATGTTTTCTGGCTTCGAACCTTCCGAACCCCTCTTCGTTGCGCATGGGCCTCCTTTTATATGCTCAAGGGGTCACCGACAGGTGGCAACGTAGACAAGGGTAAAAATGGAAAAGGACTTGCGGTTGGTACAGCAACCTGTACAGTGTTTCCTACCTAACCCTGACGGCAGGGGACAAAGGCATTAAATGCCCGTCTACGTCGCCCAAAACAGCGCAGAAAGGGGCCGTCAGGGGCGCCACCGCTCGCCATGATGGCGATCTTGTCAGCACCGCTTGCCACCGCGCACCGCTGGCTGCACAGCCTCTCGCCACGCGCGCCTGGAAAGGCCCCAGGGCGACACGTTGGTGGATGCGCTGGAGCGTAGGTACAGGGTGGTAGCGTGCCGCGGCAAGTGCCTTGCCGCGGTCGTTGTCTTGTCGCGTCCGGAGGCTTGTCACTCCCCGGGCCTTGCCGGGACGCGTGGCGCGTCGCGGCAAGCTCCTTGAGATGCCTTGGTGGGCCTTCCCGGCAAGCTCCTCTTGCCTGGGCCTTGTCTCCTTGGCTTGGATACTTTGCTCTTATGCCTTGGTTGGCCTTCCCGGCAAGCTCCTCTTGCCGGGGCCTTGTCTCCTTGGCTTAGACACTTTGTTCTTGAATGGCTCCACATGAACCATGGAGGACCTTGGCGGTCACCGCGGTAAGCCTTGCCGCGGGTGGCTGCAACTGCCCGTGCACAAGTTCGGGATACTAGGGTACCCCTACTCTAGTACACCGACAGGAGCCCCCGGGTCTGGGCCACACACGGTGCCGAGCGTTGTTGGGCCAGGCCCAAAACAGGGCACGGGCACGCGTGTCCTGGGTTACGCCGTATCTTTCTCCGTATCCACCGCGCCCTCCCAACGGCACGCGTGGAATGCGGCATCGTGGGAGAGATCGTGCGTGGTTTCTTTATTCGGAAGGGCGAAACGTCCGCCCCCTCCCTCTTTATAAGCAGGGGAAACATGGACAGTTCACCCATCCTGCCGGTTGTTACTACATTTCCCAAATCTCCGCCGCTCCCTCCTTCTCGAGAGCAGCGCTCCGCCCCCCATTGCCACCAGCACCATCAAC
>NC_041387.1:643001489-643036343 GCF_002162155.2 Triticum dicoccoides
CGGTCGAGGCGCAGTGGCTCATGGCGCTGTGAAAGGAGCGGGCCCTCTTCCCCCCTCAGCTTGCCACGAAGGAGCTGAGGGAGTACTACTACCTCTTCTGGTCGACGGAGACGCGAGCGCATCCGCGCACGAGGGTACTCCCGGCCGCCGCATCGGAACTGGCTCCAAACGGGTACCCCTTCTTCGCGCTGTTCTTCTACTGCGGGCTTTGCCCGCCCTTCTCTGAATTCTTCTGTGACATCATGAACACCTACGGGCTCCGCCTCCTTGATTTCACCCCCAACGCCGTTCTGACCATGGCAGTTTTCGCACATCTTTGCGAAAACTTTGTCGGAGTCCACCCAAATGTAGCCCTCTTCCGCCACTTCTTTATGCCCCGGGTTGAGAGAGGAGAGCCTCTTGCCGGCGGGATCGCTTGGATCTCAAGAGTCGGCAAGAAGGAAGCTTATCTGGAGGGGGAGCTCTGCAGCAAGTGGGAGGAATGGAGAGCAGAGTGGTGCTGGATCGTCGAGGAGAACCCGCAGCCATTTACTGCCCTGCGGCAAGCCCCAATATTGCGCGGCAATGATTGGAGCAACGTGGCCCCGGAAGACGACAGGTTGAAGATTGCCATCACCCGGATCCTTCGCCTCAGGCTTGCCGGGCTCACCGTAGGCGCCGTTGGCGCAGACTTTCTCCGCCGCCGCATCGCCCCCTTGCAGGAGAGGAGGAGACCCGCCTGGGAGTTCCAGAACTCGGCGGATATCATGAGGCTGCGCCCGGGCCTCAACTTCAACTTCACTGTCCTGGAGCTGGATGCGATGCTCTTGGAGCTGTTCAAGTGCGATCCTCAACATCCATTCGTGTTGTCGAGGAGTGTGGTTCCGTTGTGCAACAACTCTTCGCTCGACCGCATCCATGCAATGATGCCGCTGTGCGACTCGCACGGAATCATCCCGACTTGGCAAGAGCCTGCAGACGACGTCGTGCGGGATTTCTTTGACGGCCTAGTAGAAGTGCCGATCCGCCCCGATGAGCAGAAGAGCCTCACCCGCGATACCACCGATAATGAGATGCAGCGCATTGCCACCAGGCTGGAAGAGGTGGCAGCAGCCATTGCCGCGGGTGAGTTCGGATTTACCATGGAGGAGGCAGAGGCAGCAGAGGCGGCAAGCCTTGCCGAGCGCGAGGAGTTTGCCGGTGAGGAAGAGCTTGTCGGGCCCGAAGAGGAGCCGAGCGAGCCCGGCGAGGAAGAGTTTGTCGGGTTCGAACCTTCAGGCAGCTCGTCGCAAGTAGAGCCCCTAGCTCCACCAAGAAGGCGTCTCCGCAAGGCCTGGGACGTAGCGGAGCGGCAGACGGGTCAACAGCCGCCGTGCCGTGCGACACGCTCTACCGCGGCAAGCAGTGTTGCCGCGGGAGCGCCTCACGCCGCCGCGGCAACTGAGGCGGGGTCTTCCCGGTCCACCGCTACTGCCCCTGCCAAGCGGGCAAGGGAACCTACTCCTCCGCCTCGTCGCACCGGAGGCGAGCCGGACTTCGATCTCTCCGCGCTCAGCTCCAACGAGGAAGAAGAAGAGTAAGATTCTTTGTTGTTCTTGTAACTCTTCAATTTTGTTGCTTTGTCTTGTATCTGACTTGCTTTTACTCTAAACCTATTCCTTTTCAGGACGCTGGCCCAGAGAGCGGCGAAGAGAGCCAAGGCCTCGGTGATTGTCATCGAGGACGATCCCGCTGTGACGGCAGGGGTCATGTCCGAGACCACCTTGCCGGACCCGGCAACCCTTCCTCCAAGCAGCCCCCAGCGCAGCCCCCAGTGTAAGTGTATTGTTTATTTCCTGCTTTCGGGCGCGCATGGGTGCTCCTTCTTTGCTGATATCTGATTGCTGGTTTGTGCAGGAGCAGAGCAGCCTCACCAGGAGGGCCCGAAAGCCGCTCCCGAAATTCCATGTGCTTCCACTACACCGCCAAGGGAGGATTCCCCGGCAAGGGGTAGTTCTCCGGCAAGGGACAACACCAGCGATCCTCCGGTGATTGAGACCACGACCGCAGATCCTAGCACAGGTAATCCTTTTGCCTGAGAACTTCCCTTGGGTTCTTCTTCTTCTGATTTTCTTTTTTGAATGTTCGCTTGATTTCTCTCCCTTTTCCCATTCGCCAGATCCATCTGCCACAGAGCCGGTGGAAACCGAGGTCGCCGGCGAGGAGAACGCGCGCAGCAGCGTTGACGACGCCGGCACCACCGAAGGAGAGGCCGGTGCCGATGATCCTGCCGGCGAAGAGGCCGCCAAGGCTGCCGCCGCAGAAGCCGGCGAGGGATCCGGCGATCGCACTGACGGCCCCGAGGCCGCAGGAGCGTCAGGTGCTACGCCGACCGCCGATCCCTCCGCCGCTGCTGCAGCGCCAGGCTCCGAAGAGCCCCAGCCCGGTGCCTATCTGAAGGCCGGTGACGGCATCTTCATCAAGCTCCCTTGGGCTTCAAGCTCCAGGGCGCCGGTCGAAGGAGAGATGCTGGACGGAGAAGTACTTGCCTCCGCTGGGCTGAAGCTGGTTGACGCGCCAAGCAGCAGTGGCGACGAGCCTGAAGAGGAGCGGCTGCTGCGGAAGTTGCTGTCACTCTACTGTGCCCGACAAGCCAAGCTGGTGTCCCGCGAAGCACTTGTCGCGAAGGCGGGAGTTGATATTGAGAAGCGCGCGGAGGAGCTCCGGGGCCTTAGGAAGGAAGCTCTCCGGTCCTTGGCGGAGGAGCGGGAGCAACTTCTCGAGGAGCGGAAAGCCTTCCTCCTCGAGAAGGCTGAAGCTGAAGAGAAGCAACGGCTTGTCTCCGAGAGCCTATTTGCGCAGGAAGGAGAGTTGGCGCAGCGCAAGGTCAATCTTGACAGCCACGAGGAGGAGCTTGCCGCGCGCGAGCAAGAAATTGGCGGGGCTCTCAAGGAGGCAAAGGACGCTGCTGCAGCTGCCGAGGCCATCAAGAAGGAGCTGGAGACGAAGGTGGCGCAGCTGGAAGCCGATCTCAGGGCGAGCGGCGAGGAGCTGGTCGCGCTCAAGCGTGAGCGCGAGAAGGACGCTGCCGCTCATGGTGAGCTGCAGGGTCTTCTCGCTGAGAGGAGCAAGGAGCTCAGCGCCGCCAAGGACTCCAATGCAGATCTCGAGTTGAAGCTGGCCACTTTGACGCAGACGCTGGACGGCGCCAGGGAGCGGGAAGCGGCCTTGTTGGAGAAGATCAAGGCCGACGAGGCACTGCTGGCGAATGCTGCTGCCGCCCAGGACACTTTCAGGGAGACCGTGGAGCATTGGACCGAGGGTCTTGTGGATGCTGCCGCGGCCATCGACAAGGAACTGGCGCAGCTAGGGATGGAGGATTTCGGGTACTCCTCTGATGAGCACCTCCAACCCAGCGCCAAGCTCAGCTTGTTCTTCGAAGGCATGGCGACGGCCCTCCAGCGACTCCGGGAGAAGGTCCCAAAGCAGCTGGCCGACGAGTCGCGCAAGATCTGCGCAGGGGCTCTCCAGAAGGTGCTGGTGAAGGTGGCCTTTCGCAATCCAGGCCTCAACCTCACCAATGTCCTCAGGTCCTTGCCGCCGGATGCCGATCTGGAAGCGCTCAAGGCCCTTGTCGCACCCATTGTGGACAAGGTGAGCGGGATCAAGAGGGTTGAGGGCGATCGCGTAGATTAGGCCGCCCATTTTCTCTTTTCCTTGTCGCTGCTGGTCATGTCATGAAAACAGTCTATTAGAGCCACGACAAGTTATCTTGTAATATGACTCTATTTTGGATATCAATTTTCTATGTTATCTCCTTTACTTGATTCCTTCCTTTGTATGTTTTTGCCCTACGCTTTTAGGGAACTTGTCGGCGCAGGCACCTTAGCCACGAGCGCTGAGTGCGAAACGTCAGCAGCCTGCTGGCGGTGCCGCTGCCGACAAGAAACCTTGTCGCAACTAGTCGCAGCTCACTTAAGTTGTTGAGCGGACTCGAAACAAAGTAAGGGCGCAACTAGCTACGAGTTGGTTCCTCCGCATACAGGTTTTCCATACAAAGCAAGGTCGTTCGAGGAAGATAACTTAAAAAATTTAACTGATTGCTCAAACTTTGGCAACTTAGCTTTTCTGTGGTTTGCTTTCCGGTAAGGCAAACACTTCCTTGAACGACGCCTGGTCCACACCATTATCTCCTTTCCCCCCCGGCAAACTTGTGCGCGAGGGAGCTTCCTTCCTTTGAGAAAGAGAAAGCAGAGAAAATAATGATATGAAGCCTTAAGGCTCGTTATTGCTTACCGGGGGTATGTGCTGCACAAAGTGTCAGATACATGCATGCAAAGAAATATAGGAAGCATGAAATTAACAAGATGTGCAGAGCACATGAGCTTTACTTATGCACGGGATCTGCGCCCGTCTTTGTACAAAGGATTACATGCAACATCGGCAAGACTTGTACAAAATGTGGTTGCCGGAACAGGTTCCGGCAACCGCGCCTTACGGGTAAAACTTACGAAGATGCTCAATGTTCCAGGAGTTGCTCACTGGAATGCCATCTTCGGTCTCAAGGCGGACAGCGCCAGGCCTAGTGACTCGTTTCACCCGGTAAGGGCCTTCCCACTTCGGTGTCAACTTGTTGGAATTCTTGGCGGACTGAACGCGCTGAAGAACAAGGTCGCCTTCCTCGAGACTTCTGGCGTTGACTTTGCGGCTATGGTAGCGGCGCAAAGCTTACTGGTATCGAGCAGCTCGTACAGCAGCCTGAAGACGGTCCTCCTCAAGGAGCAGCGCGTCGTCTTGTCGCAGCTGCTCTTGCTCAAGCTCGTCATAAGCGAGCACTCGAGGTGACCCGTATACGAGTTCTGTAGGGAGAACTGCCTCTGCTCCATAGACTAGAGCGAAAGGTGTCTGGCCAGTGGGTCGATTTGGCGTCGTTCTGACCGACCAAAGAACCACCGCCAACTCCTCAATCCAGTTTTTTCCGCACTTGCGCAGCCTGTCGAAAGTTCTGGTCTTGAGCCCGCGCAGCACTTCAGCATTTGCTCTCTCCACTTGACCGTTGCTTCTCGGATGAGCAACAGAAGCGAAGCAGACCTTGGCGCCAAGATCTTGGACGTACTGCATGAAGGTGCGACTCATGAATTGTGTGCCGTTGTCGGTGATGATCCTGTTAGGGATCCCGAAACGGCAAAAAATCGACCTGAAGAACTTTACTGCTGACTGTGATGTCACCTTCCTCACTGGTTCCACTTCCGGCCACTTTGTGAACTTGTCGATTGCAACGTACAAGTACTCAAAGCCCCCGACAGCTCAGGGAAAAGGGCCGAGGATGTCGAGCCTCCAGACCAAAAATGGCCAGGATAAAGGGATCGTCTGGAGAGCTTGAGCTGGCTGGTGTATCTGTTTGGAATGGAACTGGCACGCTTCACACTTGGTTACTTGTGCAGTTGCATCCTGGAGGGCTGTCGGCCAAAAGAAACCTTGCCGGAATGCTTTGCCGGCAAGTGCTCTTGCGCCAATGTGGTGACCACATATGCCTCCATGTATCTCTGCCAACAGCTTTTGTCCATCTTCCCGGTGAATACACTTCAATTTCACGCCGTTGAGTCTTCTTCTGTACAGTGTGTTGTTGACAAACTGGTACGTACTTGACTGCCGGGCTACTCTTTCTGTTTCTTCTTGCTCTTCGGGAAGTTCTCCTGTCTGAAGGAAACGGACAATCTGTTGTGCCCATGTTGGAGCTTGCGGCTCGACAACGACTAAAGGCACATCTGCTGCTGCGGGAACATCCGCTTCTACGGTGAGATCCTGCGGCTCAGCCGGAGCCTGACGTTCCCCGGCAAGCTTGCCGGAGCAAAACTTGTCGGAAGCGTCTGCTTCAACGGAACAAACCCTAAGGCTTGCCGGAGTAGACTGCTCCTCAGCACACTTGGCGTCGATCTTGGGGACCTTCTTGGCAGCGGCTTCGGGGAGCTCTGCCGGAAAATAGTCACCAAAAATCAACTTCCTCTTCTTGCCCTGTCCAGTTGATGGTGTTACAGACGGTTGAGTCAGCTTGAGCACAAAGATCCCTGGTTCCACAGGTAACTTAAGTGCGGCGCACTTTGACAGGCCATCGGCAATGTCGTTCTGAGCTCTTGGAACATGTTCCATCTGTAGGTCGTTAAAGTGCTCTTCTAGCTTTCTCACTTCATCAATGTAAGCTTCCATCAACAGACTCTGATAATTCTTGTTCACTTGGCGGACGACAAGCTGTGAGTCACCCCTGACAATGAGCTTCTTGATCCCAAGGTTTGCCGCGATCCTGTGACCGGCAAGCAAACCTTCATACTCTGCGGTATTGTTCGTTGCTTGCTCCTTGGGAAAGTGCATCTGGACTACGTACTTGAGGTGCTCTTCGGTGGGTGCAACAAGTAGCACGCCCGCACCGGCACCTTGCAGCGAGAAAGCACCATCAAAGTACATCAGCCACTCTTTGCTTGCTTCCTTGACGGGGATGCTTGTCTCCGGAATTTCTTCATCTTGTGTTGGCGTCCATTCTGCTATGAACTCTGCAACCACCCTGCTTTGGATAGTTGAAGTGCTCTCAAACTTAAGGCCAAAGCTTGACAGTTCCAGTGCCCACTCGACAATCCTGCCTGTTGCTTCTGGATTTTGCAGTATCCTCTTCAGCGGAAAACGGGTGACGACTGTGATCTCATGTGCTTGAAAGCAATGGCGCAGCTTTCTCGAGGCCATGAGAAGGCCGAAAAGCAATTTTCTGCACACCAGAGTATCTTGACCTAGCCCCCTGCAGAAGGGAACTGACAAAGTAAACTAGGCGCTACACCATCCTTTTCTGCATCTTCCCATGCGCCTGCGCAGATCCATCTTTGTCCGGACCAGAGCTTGCCGGTGAAGCCTCCTGCTTGTCGCTGGATGCATCTGCCGTGGTTGCTGGCTCATCATCTGCCTCCCTCTCCGCTACTAACGCAACACTAACCACTTGATTGGTTGCCGCTATATATAGTAGCAACTTCTCTTGTGGCTTAGGTGCGACAAGTGTTGGAGTGGAGGACAGGTATCTCTTCAAGTCCTGCAGTGCAGCCTCCGCTTCCGGAGTCCATTTCATTGGACCTGCCTTTTTCAATATTTTGAAAAATGGCAGGGCGCACTCAACAGACCTAGAGATAAACCTGCTGAGAGCAGCTATGCAACCGGCAAGTCTTCGTACATCCTTGACGCGCTTTGGTGCTTCAATCTGCTCAATGGCCTTGATCTTGTCGGGATTGGCTTCAATTCCCCGCTGAGACACGAAGAATCCGAGAAGCTTGCCGGAGGGGACTCCAAACACACACTTCTCGGGGTTAAGCTTGAGGTTGATCTTGCGCAGATTTGCAAAGGTTTCATCTAAATCTTGGATCAGAGTCGCCTGGTCCCTGCTCTTGACCACTATGTCATCCATGTAGGCTTCCACATTTCTGTGCATTTGCGGCTCAAAAGCGTGGTGGACTACCCTTGCAAATGTTGAACCAGCATTCTTTAAACTGAAAGGCATCCGTACAAAACAGTATGTGCCACATGGGGTGATGAACGCGGTTTTCTCCTCATCCTCTTCTGCCATGAAGATCTGATGGTATCCTGAGTATGCATCAAGAAATGAAAGCAAATCACATCCGGCCGTGGAGTCAACAATCTGGTCGATGCGTGGCAAGGGAAATGGGTCTTTGGGACAAGCTTTATTGACATCGGTAAAGTCGATACAAAGCCTCCATTTCCCGTTAGCTTTGCGCACGACAACAGGATTGGCCAACCACGTAGGATGGAGCACTCCTCTGACAAGGCCTGCTGCTTCCTCTTTCTTGATTTCTTCTGCGATGAATTCTTGGTGCTCCACTGCCTGTTTCCTGACTTTCTGCTTGACGGGCTGCGCATGAGGACAGACGGCTAGGTGGTGCTCGATTACTTCCCTGGGAACACCGGGGATGTCAGACGGTTGCCACGCAAACACGTCGACGTTCGCCCGCAGGAAAGCAACGAGCGCGCTTTCCTATTTAGGGCCGAGAGTGGCACTGATGGTGAAGGTACCACCAGTGCCGTCCTCCTTGGCGGACACCTTCTTGGTCTCTGGTGGAGCTGCCATTTTCTTCTTACACTTGCCGGTGGAGCTCGATGGTGCGTCCTCAACGGTAGTGCATCACTTCGAAGAGGTGCGCTTGCCGGAGTGGGCATCAGAACTCTTGCCGGACTTGGTCTTCTTCTTCGCCCCGGGAGCTTCAACGGCAAGTGGTTTGCGATCCACTACGGCTGCTGCTTCCCGGTAGATCTTGTCGGCGCAGATAAGGGCATCCTTCTTGTCGCCAGGGACAGAAATGACACTTATCGGGCCTGGCATCTTCAGCACGTTGTATGCATAGTGAGAGGCTGCCATGAATTTGGCGAGTGCTGGACGGCCGAGTATTCCATTGTAAGGCAATGGAAAGTCAGTGACGTCAAAAGTGACCCTCTCAGTTCTGAAGTTCAACTCGCTGCCAAATGTCACCGGCAACGTGATCTTCCCCTTCGGCTTGCTCCTTCCCGGATTGATTCCTTGGAATGTGCCGGTCTCTTCGAGCTCGCTATCAGGGATCTGGAGTTTCTGGAGTACCGCGGAGGAGATCAGGTTCAAGCCGGCCCCGCTGTCAACTAGCATCTTAGTGACCTTGAGGTTGCGGATAGTTGGTGAAACCAACATCGGCAAGCACCCTACCGCAGTTATGCGATCAGGGTGGTCCTCAATATCAAAGATGATAGGTGTGCTGAACCATTTCAGAGGCCTGCGTGACTCGACGGGTGGTTCTGCTGCATTGACCTCCCGCATCCACTGCTTGAGCTGGTGGTGGGAAGTATGCAGAGACGCACCGCCGTCAATGCACAGGACCTCTGTGGCTTTCTGGAACTCCTGCTCATCGGTCTCGTCATCATCCATATCTTCATCCTCGTCGTCATCTTCATCCTTGTCGCGGCCGCGGGGAGGTCTGTCTCCTTGCCGCTGTTTTGCCTTGCCGCGGCGTCCTCCTCGGCCAGGGCGTTTCTTGCCGGTTCCTCCAGCACCTTCCTGGGCCTTCTCCTTGTCGCGTCGCTCGTATTCAGCCTTTTGCTGCTCGACAAGCTGCTCGACCTTCTTGCAGCTCTGGAGGTCATGGCCCTTGGTGCGGTGGATCTTGCAGTACTGCTTGTTGGTGCCGTCCTGCTTGTCGGCGACCGCCACAGCCTGGTAGTTGTTGCCGTCAGAGCTACCATCTTTGGCTTTCTTGACGCCACTTCCGTTGCCGGGCTGCTCAACGACTAGCACATCTTTGCCTTTCTTCTTCCTGTTGTTCCGCCGCCGGTTTTTCTTTGCCGGGGCTGCCTCCTCACTGTCAGATCCTCCTGCTTCTGTATTCTCTCTGGGGAGTTTCATCCCTTCCTCAGCACGTGCACACTTGTCGGCCAGGGCATATAGCTCACTGACGTCTTTGATCTTGCACATCGCCATCTCCTCCTGCATCCTACGGTTTCGCACGTTCTGATGGAACGCGCTGATTACCGCGGCAGGGTGGACATCTGGGATGTTGTGCTGTACGCGGCTGAATCTCTGAATGTACTTGCGCAGGGGCTCTCCTTCCTTCTGGGCGAGCAGATGAAGGTCGCTTTCTTGGCCAGGAGGCTTGTGGCCGCCTGTAAAAGCGCCGACAAACTGATGGCATAGGTCTGCCCAGGAGGATATGGAATTGTTCGGCAAGTTCATGAGCCAGGATCTAACATTGGGCTTGAGTACCAGCAGGAAGTACTTGGCAAGGATCTTGTCGTCCCGCCCCCCAGCAGCTTGCATCGCGATGGTGTAGATGCTGAGGAACTCCGACGGATGCGACTTGCCGGCGTACTTCTCTGGCACGTCTGGCTTGAAATTCTTCGTGCTGGGCCACTGGACTTGCCGCAGCTCACGAGTGAACGCAGGGCAACCTACCGCGTACGGCAAGTCGCCTGGTTCCCCTGGCGCATGCATGTCGACAGAGGGCCCAGCGCGCTGGTCTGATTGACGCCACGCTTCTCTTCGGCGCTCGATGCGAGTTCGAGCGTCCTCTTGCTGTCGTTCGTGAAGAACTTGGCGTTGATCGCGACGAGCTCGTGGATCTGATGACGCGGTGGAGTCGCTGTCGAGGTGGATCCGGCGAGTCGGCGATCTTGGCCTTCTGGGTGGAGAGTGCTTGGTGGTTGCACCCCCACCGGTTTCGTCGCCATCGGCTCGCGCCCGGCAGTCCTGCCGTGCTAGCGATGTATTCGGCTGCCGCGGAGTGTCACCGTTGGCGAAGCCAATGAGACTCTGAATGGTGGCCCTCTATTCATCAATCTTGTCTTCCATTGGAGGGTAATCCAGGAGCAGTTGAGCTCGCGCCAAAGCTTCTGCTGGAGTGGTGGGCGGCAGTGGCGAACGGTGCGAGGAGCGGGATATGCTCGGACTCCTAACTATGTTAGAAGGAGCAGTATCCCGTCCAGGCGACCGTGCTTCACCCGTGCCAGCATGTTGGCGTGCACGCTGATCTTGAGCACCCCGAGATCCTCCATCTCGATCTTGGTCCAACAAGCATATGGTACTGCGAATACCATGACGCTGTCGGTCCTGCGCCTCCTGAGACGGGCGCGGTGCTTGTACGGACGCTGAGGTCTGTGCAGCCTTGTCCTTGGACCTAGTATCACCGTGAGCTCCCTCGTCGATGTCCATTCTTCCGCCGGCATCTACCCCACCACCCGTTTGCTCCGGTGGTGGTGGGATCGACGAGGACAGAACAGTTGCCACCGAAGTCTTCTTCTTCGGTGGCATGTGATGAAGAAGATGAAGATCTAGCTCGTGTGAATGCCGGATCAGGTTCACACAACCTCGACGCCCCCCTACCTGGCGCGCCAAAGATGTCGGGGAAACTGATCCACGAACACCTATGGGACCGGCAGACCGAGCCCCTTTCGGTTCAGCGGGGGGCGGAGATCGCACGAAGAGCAGATCGAGGCGAAGCACACGAGCGGTTTACCCAGCTTCGGAGCTCTCCAGAGAGATAATACTCCTACTGCTGCTTGTCTGATTGTATTGAGTTCTTGCTCGGGAGCGCTGAGTGCTACAGTACACTCTAGCTGCTAACGAGACCGAGCGTGAATGTTTTCTGGCTTCGAACCTTCCGAACCCCTCTTCGTTGCGCATGGGCCTCCTTTTATATGCTCAAGGGGTCACCGACAGGTGGCAACGTAGACAAGGGTAAAAATGTAAAAGGACTTGCGGTTGGTACAGCAACCTGTACAGTGTTTCCTACCTAACCCTGACGTTAGGGGACAAAGGCATTAAAACAGTGCAGAAGGGGGCCGTCAGGGGCGCCACCGCTCGCCATGATGGCGATCTTGTTAGCGCCGCTTGCCACCGCGCACCGCTGGCTGCATAGCCTCTCACCACGCGCGCCTGGAAAGGCCCCAGGGCGACACGTTGGTGGATGCGCTGGAGCATAGGTACAGGGTGGTAGCGTGCCGCGGCAAGTGCCTTGCCGCGGTCGTTGTCTTGTCGCGTCCGGAGGCTTGTCGCTCCCCGGGCCTTGCCAGGACGCGTGTCGCGTCACGGCAAGCTCCTTGAGATGCCTTGGTGGGCCTTCCCGGCAAGCTCCTCTTGCCGGGGCCTTGTCTCCTTGGCTTGGATACTTTGCTCTTATGCCTTGGTTGGCCTTCCCGGCAAGCTTCTCTTGCCGGGGCCTTGTCTCCTTGGCTTAGACACTTTGTTCTTGAATGGCTCCACATGAACCGCGGAGGACCTTGGCGGTCACCGCGGCAAGCCTTGCCGCGGGTGGCTGCAACTGCCCGTGCACAAGTTCGGGATACTAGGGTACCCCTACTCTAGTACACCGACATTGGGGGAGGCTTAAGTCAATGTTATATTCATGCCCCAATCATGAGCTCTCTCGGGAAATGATTATTCAGAATTTTTATGCTCGGCTTTCTCTTGATAATCGCAACTTGCTCGATACCTCCTGTGCTGATTCCTATATGCTGAAGACTATTGATTTCAAATGGGACTTATTGGAAAGAATTAAACGCAACGTTGAAGATCGGGGTTCCGATGATGGTAAGGAGTCAGGTATGACACCTAAGTTTGATTGTGTTAAATCTTTTATGGATACCGATGCTTTCCGTGGATTTAGCTCTAAGTATGGACTTGACTCTGAGATAGTAGCTACTTTTTGTGAAACTTTTGCTGCTCATGTTGATCTCCCTAAAGAGAAGTGGTTTAAATATAATCCTCCTGTTGAAGTGAAAGTAGTTGCACCTATTACAGTCGAAGAGAAGACTATTACATATAGTGATCCTATTATTGCTATTGCTTATGTTGAAAAACCTCCTTTTCCTGTTAGGATAAAAGATCATGTTAAAGCTTCGACTGTTGTTCGTAAGAGTAATACTAGGACCTATACACCTCCTGAGCAAATTAATGTTGAACCTGGTATTGCTATGATTAAAGATCTCTTGGATGAGGACTTAGATGGGCATGTTATCTCTTTCTTGGGTGAAACTGCTAATATTGCTAAACCCGATACTAAGACACGTAGACCTGTTGTAGGCACGCCTGTTATTTCTATTAAAATTGGAGATCATTGTTATCATGGCTTATGTGAAATTGGTGCTAGTGCTAATGCGATACCTTATGATCTTTATAAAGAAATTATGCACGATATTGCACCAGTTGAATTAGAAGATATTGATGTTACTATTAAGCTTGCTAATAGGGACACCATTAAACCTATTGGGATTGTTAGAGATGTTCAAGTCTTGTGTGGGAAGATTAAATACCCTTCTGATTTTCGTGTTCTCGGTTCCCCACAAGATGATTTTTGTCCCATTATTTTTGGTAGACCCTTCTTGAACACTGCTAGTGCTAAAATTGATTGTGAAAAGAATATTGTCACTATTGGCATAGATGGTATGTCTCATGAGTTTAATTTCGCAAAGTTTAGTAGACAACATCGTGAAAAGGAATCATCTAGTAAGGATGAGATTATTGGTCTTGCTTCAATTGCTGTTCCTCCAACCGATCTGTTACAACAATATTTGCTAGACCATGAAAACGATATGTTTATGAAGGAAAGGGAAGAAATAGATGAAGTGTTCCTTAAACAAGAACCTATGCTAAAGCATAATCTTCCCATTGAAATTCTTGGGGATCCCCCTCCACCCAAGGGTGATCCCGTGTTTGAACTCAAACCTTTACCTGATAATCTTAAGTATGCTTATCTTGATGATAAATAAATATATCCTGTTATTATTAGTGCTAACCTTTTAGAGAAAGAACAAGAAAGATTATTGAAAACTCTGAAGAAGCACCGAGCTGCTATTGGATATACCCTAGATGATCTCAAGGGCATTAGTCCCACATTATGTCAACATAAAATTTCAGTGGAGAAAGATGCCAAACCTGTTAGAGATCCTCAAAGACGATTAAATCCCAAAATGAAGGAAGTGGTGAGAAAGGAGATACTAAAACTCCTTGAGGCAGGTATTATTTATCCCGTTGCTGATAGTGAATGGGTAAGCCCTGTCCATTGTGTCCCTAACAAGGGAGGTATTATCGTTGTCCCTAATGATAAAGATGAATTGATCCCACAAAGAATTATTACAGGCTATAGGATGGTAATTGATTTTCGCAAGTTAAATAAAGCTACTAAGAAAGATCATTACCGTTTACCTTTTATTGATCAAATTCTAGAAAGGCTATCCAAACACACGCATTTTTGCTTTCTAGATGGTTATTCTGGCTTCTCTCAGATACATGTATCAGCGGGGGATGAATCTAAGACTACTCTTACTTGCCCTTTTGCTACTTTTGCTTATAGACGTATGCCTTTTGGTTTATGTAATGCACCTGCTACCTTTCAAAGATGCATGATGGCTATATTTTCTGATTTTTGTGAAAAGATTTGTGAGGTATTCATGGATTACTTCTCCATCTATGGATCCTCTTTTGATGATTGTTTGAGCAACCTTGATCGAGTTTTGCAGAGATGCGAAGGCCCTAGTCTCGTCCTGAATTGGGAAAAGTGTCACTTTATGGTTAATGAAGGCATTGTCTTGGGGCACAAGATCTCGGAGAGGGGTATTGAAGTTGATAAAGCCAAAGTTGATGCTATTGAAAAGATGCCATTTCCCAAGGACATAAAAGGTACAAGAAGTTTCCTTGGTCATGCCGGTTTTTATAGGAGGTTCATTAAGGACTTTTCTAAAATCTCTAGGCCTCTGACTAATTTATTGCAAAAATATATTCCTTTTGTCTTTGATGATGATTGTGTAGAAGCATTTGAAACACTTAAGAAAGCTTTAATCACAACACCTATTGTTCAGCCACCTGATTGGAATTTACCTTTTGAAATTATGTGTGATGCTAGTGATTATGCTGTAGGTGCTGTTCTAGGGAAAAGAGTCGATAAGAAATTGAATGTTATCCATTATGCTAGTAAGACTCTTGATACTGCCCAGAGAAATTATGCTACCACTGAAAAAGAATTCTTAACAGTTGTGTTTGCATGTGATAAGTTTAGACCTTATATTGTTGATTCCAAAGTTACTATTCACATTGATCATGCTGCTATTAAATATCTTATGGAAAAGAAAGATGCTAAGCCTAGACTCATTAGATGGGTTCTCTTGCTGTAGGAATTTGACTTGCATATTATTGATAGAAAGGGAGGTGAGAACCCCGTTGCAGACAAATTGTCTAGGCTAGAGAATGTTCTTGATGACCCACTGCCTATTAATGATAGTTTTCCTGATGAACAATTAGTGGTTGTCAATACTTCTCGTACTACTCCTTGATGTGCTGACTATGCTAACTACATTGTTGCTAAATATATACCTCCTAGTTTCACATACCAGCAAAAGAAAAAGTTCTTTTATGATTTAAGACATTACTTCTGGGATGATCCACACCTTTACAAAGAAGGAGTAGATGGTATTATTAGACATTGTGTGCCTGAGCATGAACAGGAACAAATCCTATGCAAGTGTCACTCTGAATCCTATGGAGGACACCACGCTGGAGATAGAACTGCACACAAGGTACTACAATCTGGTTTTCATTGGCCTACTATTTTCAAAGATGCTCATAAGTTTGTCGTATCTTGTGATGAATGTCAAAGAATAGGTAACATCAGTAGACGTCAAGAAATGCCTATGAATTATTCTCTTGTTATTAAACCATTTGATGTTTGGGGATTTGATTATATGGGACCTTTTCCTGCCTCCAATGGTTATACACATATTTTAGTTGCTGTTGATTACGTTACTAAGTGGGTAGAAGCTATTCCAACTAGTAGTGTTGATCATAACACTTCAATTAAAATGCTTAAAGAAGTTATTTTTCCGAGGTTTGGAGTCCCTAGATATCTTATGACTGATGGTGGTTCACACTTTATTCATGGTGCTTTCCGTAAGATGCTTGCTAATTATGATGTCAACCATAGGATTGCATCTCCTTATCACCCATAGTCTAGTGGTCAAGTAGAGTTGAGCAATAGAGAGCTCAAATTAATTTTGCACAAGACTGTGAATAGATCTAGAAAGAATTGGTCCAAGAAACTTGATGATGCATTATGGGCCTATAGAACTGCATACAAAAATCATATGGGTATGTCTCCATATAAAATGGTTTATGGAAAAGCATGTCATTTACCTCTTGAACTTGAACATAAAGCATATTGGGCTATTAAAGAGCTTAATTATGACTTCAAACTTGCCGGTGAGAAAAGGTTATTTGATATTAGCTCACTTGATGAATGGAGAACCCAAGCATATGAGAATGCTAAGATTTTCAAAGAAAAAGTCAAACGCTGGCATGATAAGAGGATACAAAAGCATGAGTTTAACGTAGGATATTATGTGTTATTGTTCAACTCTCGTTTAAGATTTTTTGCAGGAAAACTTCTCTCAAAATGGGAAGGTCCCTACATTATCGAGGAGGTCTATCGTTCTGGTGCTATAAAAATCAACAACTTTGAAGGCACAAATCCGAGGGTGGTAAACGGTCAAAGAATTAAAAATTATATTTCAGGTAATCCTATCAATGTTGAAACTAATATTATTGAAACCATAAAAACTGAGGAATACATAAGAGACACTTCCCAGAACGTTCCAGACTCCGAAAAGGCATAGGTACGTGGTACGGTAAGTAAACCGACTCTGAAACAACTCTAATGGGAATTTTCATCAGTTTTGGATTATTTAAGGATTTTAGGAAGAAAGAAGTAGTCCTAAAGGGACACGACGCTCCCACGAGAGAGGAGGGCATGCCCCCCTGTCTCGTGGGCACCTCGTGTGCCTCCCGGACTCCGTTTTCTTGTATGTTACGTATTTTGGTCGGTAAAAATTCATTATATATACTCCCAAAGGTTTTGACCACTGTATCACGCAAATATCCTCTGTTTTTGTTTCGAGTTGTTCCTGTTGCAGATTAAAGCAAGATGTCTTCTCAGGAATCAGTTGGTGAGAGCCGGGTGTCTCACCCAACGCCAGGTCCACGAGTAAACAGCGATGCCTATCACTTTGGACCATCAACGGAGGATGAGATGGAGGCTGATTTGAAAAGGATAGATGCCATGGAGGAAGATCAAGAAGTTACCTCTCGTCTCCAAGCAGATTTCACTATGGGGGAACTACCTAGCCTCGCTGTCCCTGCCTCGGTCATCCCTTCCAACTCTAGATTTCTTTCTTATGAAAATATGAAAAAGAGTTTCATGTGTTCTCCAGAAGCTATGCAGCATCCTTGGGTAAAAAGAGCCTTGGCCGTTACGGGCAAGCTCCGTAAAGAAATTTTGGACCTCAAACGACAGATCAATAAGCTCGAGGAGGAGAACCGTATCCTGAAGGGCATCATCGCCAAGAAGATCACAACACCGACCGTGAAGAAGGAGAAATAATCACATGGGTATGGGCACTCCCCTTGGCAACTGCCAAGCTTGGGGGAGGTGCCCCGGTATCGTATCACCATCACACTCCTATATTTACCACTTTATTTAGTTCGATCCTTTTGGTAGTATCTTGATCTATTAGTTCGAAGTTTTGATATCAAGTAGTTTTGAGTTTTTCGTTGTGATCTCTTTTTGTAAGCGAGTCCGTGTGCTACCTATAATAAAAATTAGTGTTGAGTCAAGGGCTTTGCTATGTTGCTATGATCTTGAGAAAGTAGAAAGAACAAAAGAGTTCATATTGATCTTATGGATAGTGATAACTTCACACATAGAAAGTATGAGGCATAAAAATTGTTGAGAGTTGATGAACGTAGCCTTGGTCATCGTTGCAATTAATAGGAAGTGATAAGGAAAGAGGGGTTCACATATAGATATATTATCTTGGACATCTTTTATGATTGTGAAGCACTCATTAAGTATGACATGCTAAAAGAGTTGACGTTGGACAAGGAAGACAATGTAGTGGTTTATGTTTTCCGACATCTCAGTTAAAGTATATTGTCAGTGACCTTCTAAACATGTTGAGCTTGCCTTTCCCCCTCATGCTAGCCAAAACTCCTTGCATCAAGTAGAGATACTACTTGTGCTTCCAAATATCCTTAAACCCAGTTTTGTCATGAGAGTCCACCATACATACCTATGGATTGAGTAAGATCCTTCAAGTAAGTTGTCATCGGTGCAAGAAATAAAAATTGCTCTCTAAATATGCATGACTTATTAGTGCAGAGAAAATAAGCTTTGTAAGAACTTGGTGTGGAAGTAGTAAAATCGACAGATTGCATAATAAAGGTCCACATACAAGGGGCAATATAAAGTGACGTTCTTTTACACTAAGATTTTGTGTATCCAACCCTGAAAGCGCATGACAACCTCTGCTTCCCTCTGCGAAGGGCCTATCTTTTACTTTTTGTTTTACTTTAATACTTGAGTCAAGGTGATCCTCACCTTTCCCTTTTTCATTTTATCCTTTGGCAAGCTCTTCGTGTTTGAAAGATCATGATATATATATCCGATTGGATGTAAGTTGGCATAGGCTATTATTGTTGACATCACCTAAAGGTGAATACGTTGGGAGGCAACACAATAAGCCCCTATCTTACTCAGTGTCCGGATGTCTATAACCACAAGTATTGCGTGAGTGTTAACAATTATGGGAGACTACGAGATAGTTGAGTATGTGAGCTTGCTGAGAAGCTCTATTACTGACTCTTTCTGATGTTACGATAAATTGCAATTGCTGCAATGACTAAGATTATAGTTTGTTAGTTCCCAATGAAGTTTTTGAACCATACTTGACATTGTGAATTGCTTATTACTTGAACATAGGAAATCATATGACAAAATCCATATATGTGGCTGTTATTAGAATGATCATGATGCCCTCATGTCCGTATTTTATTTTTATCGACACCTCTATCTCTAAACATGTGGACATATTTTTCGATTTCGGTTTCCGCTTGAGGACAAGCGAGGTCTAAGCTTGGGGGAGTTGATACGTCCATTTTGCATCATGCTTTTATATCAATATTTATTGCATTATGGGATGTTATTACACATTATATCTCAATACTTATGGCTATTCTCTGTTATTTTACAAGGTATACCATGAAGAGGGGGAATGCCGGCAGCTGGAATTCTGGCTCGAAAAGAAGCAAACGTTGGAAACCTATTCTGCACAACTCCAAAAGACCTGAGACTCCACGAAACAACTTTTTGGATTTATTAAGGGATTATGAGCAAAAGAAATAGGCCAGGGGTCCCACACCTTATCCAGGAGACAGGGGGTGCCCCCCAGGGGCATGCCCCCTATCTCCTGGGCTCCCTAGCGGGCCTCTGGCGTCCAACTTCTGCTATATGAAGGGTTTTGTCCTGGAAAAAATTCATGGGCAAGCTTACGAGACGAAACTCCACCACCACGAGGCGGAACCTTGGTGGAATCAATCTAGGGCTTTGGCGGAGCTGTTTTGCCGGGGACAATTCCCTCCGGGAGGGGGAAATCATCACCAACGTCATCACCAACGATCCTCTCAGCGGGAGGGGGTCAATCTCCATCAACATCTTCACTAGCACCATCTCCTCTCAAACCCTTGTTCATCTCTTGTATCCAATCTTGTATCCAAAACCACAATTGGTACCTGTGGGTTGCTAGTAGTGTTGATTACTCCTTGTAGTTGATACTTATTGGTTTACTTGGTGGAAGATCATATGTTCAGATCCTTAATGCATATTATTACCCCTCTGATTATGAACATGAATATGCTTTGTGAGTAGTTACGTTTGTTCTTGAGGACAAGGGTGAAGTCTTGCTATTAGTAGTCATGTGAATTTGGTATTTGTTTGATATTTTGATGAGATGTATGTTGTCTCTCCTCTAGTGGTGTTATGTGAACGTCGACTACATGAAACTTCGCCATTATTTGGGCCTAGAGGAAGGCATAGGGAAGTAATAAGTAGATGATGGGTTGCTAGAGTGACAGAAGCTTAAACCCTAGTTTATGCGTTGCTTCGTTAGGGGTTGATATGGACCCATATGTTTAATGTTGTGGTTAGGTTTACCTTAATACTCCTTTTTGTAGTTGCGAACACATGCAATAGGGGTTAATCATAAGTGGGATGCTTGTCCAAGTTAGGGCAGCACCCAAGTGCCGGTCCACCCACATATCAAATTATCAAAGTACCGAACGCGAATCATATGAGCGTGATGAAAACTAGCTTGAAGATAATTCCCAATCTGTCCTCGGGAGCTCTTTCCTCATTATTAGAATTTGTCCAGGCTTATCCTTTGCTACATAAAGGATTGGGCCACCTTGTTGCACTTTATTTACTTTATTTACTTTTGCTCGTTACTATTTATCTTACCACAAAACTATCTATCACCTACTATTTCAGTGCTTGCAGACAAAACCTTACTGAAAACCGCTTATCATTTCCTTCTGCTCCTCGTTGGGTTCGACACTCTTACTTATCGAAAGGACTACGATAGATCCCCTACACTTGTGTGTCATCACCTTCACAATAAATCATCCTATCCACCGCAAGCCACAAGTCTGGTCGCCTTCACAAGATTATCCCTGGACGCGACCGGAAAACCATCCTGTGTAGCGCAGTGCACACGACTTCTTGATGAAGGAAGACTTCTTTTTTTGTTTTGCGGTAGTGATGAAGGAAGAATTCATGTCTGCACACATGATCATGCCATGTACTCTGTTTCAGTTCTGCACTGGTCAATCCATCGTTACTCAAAAAGAAAAAAAAGGAAACGACAACGGGGAGACAACAGAGTTTGCAGAAAACACACACAAACAATTTGTTGAACTCCCGTGCGCGTGCGTTGCCACGGGCTACAATGCATATTAATGAATCAAAGAAACGATTAAAGTTGTCTCTAAGGTCGAAACTCATTTCTTCCTCATATGTCCAGACTTGTTCGGACATCAAACGGGTGCCAACAGGCTCCCCCAAATCGAACCATCTGAATACTTGGGGCTCTCCCAAATCCAACTAATATGTGAGGGAGAGATATGGTTGTATCGATCATCAGCCATATTATCTCTAACATGGGATCCCGAAACAAAACCACACGCCACGACACGCCCTTCCCATTTTCTGTCACCCTCCCTTCACTAGTAGAAAAACGACTTTTAGTACCGGTTCGTAAGGACCTTTAGTACCGGTTCTGGAACCGGCACTAAAGAGTGGGGACTAAAGGTCCCCCCCCCTTTAGTACCGGTTCAACACGAACCGGGACCAAAGGCCCACCACGTGGCACGAGGCACGCCGTGGTCTGGGGGACCTTTAGTCCCGGTTGGTAAGGATTTTTTTATTTTATTTTTGAATTAAAGCAAAAAACAGCTCGCCTACTGGGCCGGCACGGCCTGCATACGACTAGAAACCCAATCTCTAGTTGGGCCAGGATGCAGGCCCGTATGGCCTAGTAGGCCCCACAGGGCAGAAGACTTGCAATAGGCCCACAAAGGCTTGCTTAGAGAGGAGCTTGACACGGTAGCCGCGGCGGGGCTTATAAACCGGTGCGAGCTCCTCTCAACTAGCGAGGTGGGACTAAACATTGTGCACTATGGGTGGCAGCACACCACCTTTAGTACCGGTTGGTGGCTCCAACGGGTACTAAAAGAGGGGTCTTTAGTACCGGTTGGAGCCACCAACCTGTACTAAAGACCACCACCTTTAGTACCGGTTGGTGGCTCCAACCCGTACTAAAGACCCCCCCTCCCCTTAGTACCGGTTGGAGCCACCAACCCGTACTAAAGGCCACCACCTCTTTAATACTGGTTCGTGGCATGAACCGGTACTAAAGGTTCGCCACGAACCGGTACTAATGAGCGCCGCCCGCCTGGCCGTTGGAACCGGCACTAATGGTCACATTAGTGCCGGTTCAATTGCAAACCGAGACTAATGAGTTTCACATTAGACCCTTTTTCTACTAGTGCATGCTGGCTTGGTTTTCCATTGTAGCAGAATATTTCTGGCTGGAGCCCTCTTCTTTAAAATTGGATGATGCCCACCTTACCTTTGCCATGATGCCATCTCTCCTTCACACTATACTTCCCCAAGAACCACCAAGGAGGAGTCCCCTGTCAACCGCCCCGCTCTCCACCCTGATCTTCCCCCTTCTTAATGTCGATCTGCCACCGTCATCAAGGGGGACGAGGCGTGTGCCATCCATGACGCGCCCTGAGCCAAGAACACAAATCTGATGTCTCCTGACCGATTGTCCCATTGTAACATACATTGAATGTTGTGTATTATCATGTAACAAAAATATAATGTCAGTTGTTGTGCACGTAACTAATACGCAACTATGTCTGTGATTAACTCTCAAAACAGCCAACAAATGCATTTATCCTTTTATGCTAACAAAAATACTATACGACTTGATGAAAAGATATATGAATTGCTCGCTCGTGCAGTTTGTTGCAAAGCCATCCTTAATGAAATGTAATTTGCCATATTTACTAAAGTACGGAAATAATTCCGCTCAGACGGCCGTAACTGAACAGACCAACTCCAACCCCACCCCCTCACTCTTGACCTTCACACTTACCACAAAATCCACTTAACTCGTGTTCTAAGTGAGCCAGTGATCGCCGCAGCTATGGTAGGCTAGCAGCAAGGGCCAAAGCGGCAACCACCTTCCCATCTTAGTGCTAATACCTCATGGTTCTATACTTGACCTACTCTTCATCCCGGACTCAACCACAACAGCATTGCGCTCAGCGTTGCCAAGGAAATAGAAAGGTATGAATAGAAATGTTCGTCCAAAGCATGAAAAATGTCAATGTGTCTCTCCTCTTTCCGCCCTCACGCGTGCATGCCTCATTCGTGGTACAAATTTATTTATCACTTAGAGAAGAGCAAAAAAGTTTCCCCTCACTTTTCGGCTTTTATAGTTAATTGCATGTGCGCTGCAAGGGGGGCACACATACTATGATATCCTCAATTAATCTTTTTTCCCATTAAATCACTCTTGTTCCATCTGTTATCTTTATCTCTCCACCTCCCCGGTCCAAACTCGCCACCTCTGTCCCTCACACAAACATTTTGAAATTTGAACCCATAATGGTGCAGCCTTGGTAAATTTCACAGCTTGTATTAGTAAAGTGTGCCTGCTGTTTTGGACACCTTTGTCACTCGCACAAACACTTCCAAGTTCAAACCCAAAATGGTGCAGATGTGGTAGATTTCATAGCATGTATTTATGATTTCGTCGTTGTAAACCTACCCCCCCCCCTCCCTCCCTCCATCTCCCAAGGGCTATTATTTTCAACAGTGAACTTGGAACGAAGTTGTATCTTTGCCGTCAGTCATTGTTCACAATTTCTGCCGACAAATTATTTAATAGGACAATTAAGGTCACCAAGTAGCCGATTAACATATTAGTATCATCTTCAAAATAAATTACTCAACATGACGAAAATATATGTGTAAAGCATTCGGCTTTATCTTAGTACATGTTGAAGACAATTAGTATTCACGACATGAAAGCAGTAAAATATTGTAATGAGCGAGTCTGGTGAAACATAATGTAGCAGTGTACAATGTACCATTATTTCTGTTTACGAAGATATTCATGAAAAGTACATCAAACTTCATATAAAAATATGTGAACCAAATAGACCGGAAACTCCGTATGGGTCGTACTAGCATGTGATCATATTATCTTACCCATTGGTCCTTCTTGGGATGTGAGCATATGCAGGTATCTGACGCCATGCAGACCGCATTTATTTGTGGCTGCAACCCTAGTCTTCTATGGTCCCTTTTGTTTGCCCTTTTTCATGGTCCGGTTGTGCTCGACCTGGACCAATTTTGACTAGTGTGTGGGAAGCAAGAACAGAGATCGTACATTCCAGCAATTAGCTAATTACATACGGATCCCTCCGTTCCAAAATAGATGACTCAACTTCGTACTAACTTTAGTATAAGGTTGGGTCATCTATTTTGGAACAGGGGGAGTATATTAACAAAGTGTTTTCTGGAACCACATAGCAAAAGTACACACAATTCATGCCATGCTGATTATTTCTACTCTGGGCTAGCATCCACACAAACATTTTTGATACATCAGTACCGGGGACAACCTAGGACATGTAACTACCTTACTGAACACCAAATCAAACATTACTTACCTCTTAATCCACCTAGCAGCCCTCGGCTCTGGCTTCACAGTGGACTACCCTAACTCCGCGCGCCCATTATCGCTGTAAATTGCAGCCCTTTCTCCAGTCAGTCGCCGCCTACAAGCCCCCATGGACGACTCCAGTGCCAACTCCTCTCTACGGCTTCCCACCTCGCTCATGCGGTCCAGATCGGGTGGCGTTTGCTGCACATATTCATAATATTGATGCCAAAAGATGCAAAGTTGATGATCATAATGCAACATACTTGTGGCACTGCCGTTTAGGTCATATTGGTGTAAAGCACATGAAGAAACTCTATGCAGATGGATTTTTGAAATCACTTGATTATGAATCATTGATACTTGTGAACCATGCCTTATGGGTAAGATGACTAAAACTCCATTCTCTGGAACAATGGAGCGAGCCAATGACTTATTGGAAATAATACATACTGATGTATATGGACCAATGAGTGTTGAGGCTCGCGGCCGGTATCGTTGTTTTGTGACCTTCACAGATGATTTGAGCAGATATGGGTATATCTAATTAATGAAACATAAGTCTGAAACATTTGAAAAGTTCAATGAATTTCAGAGTGAAGTGGAGAATCGTCGTAACAAGAAAATTTCTACGATCCGATCATGGAGGTGAATATTTGAGTTACGAGTTTTTCATTCATTTAAAACAATGTGGAATAGTTTCATAGCTCACACCACTTAGAACACCACAATGTAATGGTGTGTCCGAATGTCGTAACAGCACTTTATTGGATATGGTGCGATCTATGATGTCTCTTACCGATTTACCACTATCGTTTTGGGGTTATGCATTAGAGACAGCGGCATTCACTTTAAACAGGGCACCATCAAAGTCCATTGAGACGACACCGTATGAACTATGGTTTGGTAGCAAACCTAAGCTGTCTTCATAGGATACCCTAAGGAAATCATTAGGTACATGATACGTCTCCAACGTATCTATAATTTTTGATTGTTCCATGCTATTATATTATCTATTTTGGATGTTTAATGGACATTAATATGCTATTTTATATTATTTTTGGGACTAACCTACTAACCAAGGGCCCAGTGCCAGCTTCTGTTTTTTGTGTGCTTATTTTAGAGTTTTGCAGAGAAGGAACCAAACGGAGTCCAAACGGAATGAAACCTTCGCGATGATCTTTCTTGGACCGAAAGCAAACCAGAAGACTTGGAGATGAAGTCGGAGACGCAACGAGGAAGCCACGAGCAAGGAGGGTGCACCCAGGGGGGTAGGTGCGCCCCCACCCTCGTGGGCCCCTTGTAGCTCCCCTGACCTAGTTCCTTAGCCTATATATACTCTTATACCCTAAAAACATCACGGGGAGCCACGAAACCACTTTTCCACCGCTGTAACCTTCTGTACCCGTGAGATCCCATCTTGGGGCCTTTTTCGGCGATCTGCTGGAGGGGGATTCGATCACGGAGGGCTTCTACATCAACACCATTACCTCTCCGATGAAGCATGAGCAGTTTAGCACAGATGTTCGGGCCCATAGTTAGATACCATGTTCTCCTTGATGTTCTTGGAGATCTATTCGATGTAACTGTTGGGGAACGTAGTAATTTCAAAAAAAATCTTACGCACACGCAAGATCATGGTGATGCATAGCAACAAGAGGGGAGAGTGTCGTCCACGTACCCTCATAGACCGTAAGCGGAAGCGTTATGACAACACGGTTGATGTAGTCGTACGTCTTCATGATCGACCGATCCTAGTGCCAAACGTACGGCACCTCCGTGATCTGCACACGTTCAGCTCGATGACGTCCCACGAACTCACGATCTAGTAGAGCTTCGAGGGAGAGTTCCATCAGCACGATGGTGTTGATGAAGCTACCGCCGCAGGGCTTCGCCTAAGCACCGCTATGATATGACCGAGGTGGATTATGGTGGAGGGGAGCACCACACACGGCTAAAGATTAATGATCAACTTGTGTCCGAGGGTGGCCCCCCGCACCCGTATATAAAGGAGCTAGGGGGAGGCAGCCGGCCAGGAGGAGAGCGCACCAAGGGGGGAGTCCTACTCCCACCGGGAGTAGGACTCCTCCTTTCCTAGTAGGAGTAGGAGAAGGGGGAAGGAGGAGAGAGGGGGGAAGGAAAGGGGGGCACCCCCCCCCCTCTCCTTGTCCAATTCGGATTAGAGGGGGAGGGGGCATGCGGCCCTGCCTTGGCCGCCCCTCCTCTTCTCCACTAAGGCCCATAAGGCCCATTATACTCCTCGGGGGGTCCCGGTAACCCCCGGTACTCCGGTATATGCCTGAACTTGCCCGAAACACTTCCGAAGTCCAAACATAGCCATCCAATATATCGATCTTTATGTCTCAACCATTTTGAGACTCCTCGTCATGTCTGTGATCATATCCGGGACTCCAAACTACCTTCGGTACATCAAAACAGATAAACTCATAATACCGATCGTCACCGAACGTTAAGCGTGCGTACCCTACGGGTTCAAGAACTATGTAGACATGACTGAGACACATCTCCGGCCAATAACCAATAGAGGAACCTGGATGCTCATATTGGCTCCTACATATTCTACGAAGATCTTTATCGGTCAAACCGTATAACAACATACGTTGTTCCCTTTGTCATCGGTGTGTTACTTGCCCGAGATTCGATCGTAGGTATCTCAATACCTAGCTCAATCTCGTTACCGGGAAGTCTTTTTACTCGTTCCGTAATGCATCATCCCGCAACTAAATCATTAGTCACATTGCTTGCAAGGCTTATAGTGATGTGCATTACCGAGAGGGCCCAGAGATACCTCTCCGACAATCGGACTGACAAATCCTAATCTCGATCTATGCCAACTCAACAAGTACCATCGGAGACACCTGTAGAGCACCTTTATAATCACCCAGTTACGTTGTGACGTTTGGTAGCACACAAAGTGTTCCTCGGTAATCGGGTGTTGCATAATCTCATAGTCATAGGAACATGTATAAGTTATGAAGAAGCAATAGGAGTAAACTAAAACGATCAAGTGCTAAGCTAACGGAATGGGTCAAGTCAATCACATCATTCTCCTAATGATGTGATCCCGTTTATCAAATGACAACTCATGTCTATGGTTAGGAAACCTTAACCATCTTTGATTAAGGAGCTAGTCAAGTAGAGGCATACTAGTGACACTATATTGTCTATGTATTCACACATGTATTATGTTTCCGGTTAATACAATTCTAGCATGAATAATAAACATTTATAATGAAATAAGGAAATAAATAATAACTTTATTATTGCCTCTAGGGCATATTTCCTTCAGTCTCCCACGTGCAATAGAGTCAATAATCTAGATTACACAGTAATGATTCTAACATCCATGGAGTCTTGGTACTGATCATGTTTTGCTCGTGAGAGAGGCTTAGTCAACGGGTCTGCAACATTCAGATCCGTATGTATCTTGCTAATCTCTATGTCTCCCACCTGGAGTTGGTCACGGATGGAATTGAAGTGTCTCTTGATGTGCTTGGTTCTCTTATGAAATCTAGATTCCTTTGCCAAGGCAATTGCACCAGTATTGTCACAAAAGATTTTCATTGGACCCGATGCACTAGGTATGACACCTAGATCGAATATGAACTCCTTCATCCAGACTCCTTCATTTGCTGCTTTTGAAGCAGCTATGTATTCTGCTTCACACATAGATCCCGCCACGACGCTTTGCTTAGAACTGCACCAACTAACAGCTCCACCGTTCAATATAAATATGTATCCGGTTTGCTATTTAGAATTGTCCAGATTAGTGTCAAAGCTTGCATCGACGTAACCACTTACGACGAGCTCTTTGTCACCTCCATAAACGAGAAACATATCCTTAGTCCTTTTCAAGTATTTCAGGATGTTCTTGACCGTTGTCCAGTGATCCACTCCTTGATTGGTACCTCCCTGCTAAACTAATAGCAAGGCACACATCAGGTCTGGTACACACCATTGCATACATGATAGAGCCTATGGCTGAAGCATAGGGAACATTTTTCATTTTCTCTCTATCTTTAGCAGTGGTCGGGCATTGAGTCTGACTCAACTTCACACCTTGTAACACAGGCAAGAACCCTTTCTTTGCTTGATCCATTTTGAAATTTTTCAAAACTTTATCAAGGTATGTGCTTTGTGAAAGTCCAATCAAGCGTCTCGATCTATCTCTATAGATCTTGATGCTCAATAAGTAAGCAGCTTCACCGAGGTCTTTCATTGAAAAACTCTTATTCAAGTATCCTTTTATGCTATCAAGAAATTCTATATCACTCTCTTGTAAATACAAGCTTCTCCAAAAGTCTGTATAAAACCATATGCTTTGATCACACTATCAAAACATTTATTCCAACTCCGAGAGGCTTGCACCAGTCCATAAATGGATCGCTGGAGCTTGCACACTTTGTCAGCACCTTTTGGATCGACAAAACCTTCTGGTTGCATCATATACAACTCTTCTTCCAGAAATCCATTCAGGAATGCAGTTTTGACATCCATTTGCCAAATTTTATAATCATAAAATGCGGAAATTGCTAACATGATTTGGACTAACTTAAGCATCGCTACGGGTGAGAAAGTCTCATCGTAGTCAACCCCTTGAACTTGTCGAAAACCGTTCGCAACAAGTCGAGCTTTGTAGACAGTAACATTACCGTCAGCGTCAGTCTTCTTCTTGAAGATCCATTTATTCTCAATGGCTTGTCGATCATTGGGCAAGTCAACCAAAGTCCACACTTTGTTCTCATACATGGATCCCATCTCAGATTTCAAGGCCTCAAGCCATTTTGCGGAATTTGGGCTCATCATCGCTTCCTCATAGTTCGTAGGTTCGCCATGGTCAAGTAACATGACCTCCAAAATAGGATTACCATGCCATTCTGGTGCGGATGTTATTCTGTTTGACCAACGAGGTTCGGTAGTAACTTGATCTGAAGTTTCTTGATCAATATCATTAGCTTCCTCACTAATTGGTGTAGGTGTCACAGGAACTAGTTTCTGTGATGAACTACTTTCCAATAAGGGAGCAGGTACAGTTACCTCATCAAGTTCTACTTCCCTCCCACTCACTTCTTTCGAGAGAAACTCCTTCTCTAGAAAGGATCCATTCTTAGCAACAAATGTTTTGCCTTCGGAACTGTGATAGAAGGTGTACCCAACTGTCTCCTTTGGGTATCCTATGAAGACACATTTCTCTGATTTGGATTCGAGCTTATCAAGTTGAAGCTTTTTCACATAAGCATCGCAGCCCCAAACTTTAAGAAACGACAACTTTGGTTTCTTTCCAAACCACAATTCATAAGGCGTTGTCTCAACGGATTTAGATGGTGCCCTATTTAATGTGAATGTAGCCGTCTCTAAAGCATAACCCCAAAATGATAGCGGTAAATTAGTGAGAGACATCATAGATTGCACCATATCTAGTAAAGTACGATTACGATGTTCGGACACACCATTACGTTGTGGTGCTCCGGGTGGCGTGAGTTGTGAAACTATTCCGCATTGTTTCAAATGAAGACCAAACTCGTAACTCAAATATTCTCCTCCACGAACAGATCGTAGAAACTTTATTTTCTTGTTACGATGATTTTCAACTTCACTCTAAAATTCTTTGAACTTTTCAAATGTTTCAGACTTATGGTTCATTAATTAGATATACCCATATCTGCTCAAATCATCTGTGAAGGTGAGAAAATAATGATACATGCCGCGGGCCTCAATATTCATTAGACCACATACATCAGTATGTATGATTTCCAAAAAATCTGTTGCTCGCTCTATGGAGAACGGCGTTTTAGTCATATTGCCCATGAGGCATGGTTCGTAAGTACCAAGTGATTCATAATCAAGTGATTCCAAAAGTCCATCAGTATGGAGTTTCTTCATGTGCTTTACACCAATATGACCTAAACGGCAGTGCCACAAATAAGTTGCACTATCATTATTAACTCTGCGTCATTTGGCTTCAATATTATGAATAGGTGTATCACTACAATCGAGATTCAACAAAAATAGACCACTCTTCAAGGGTGCATGACCATAAAAGATATTACTCGTATAAATAGAATAACCATTATTGTCAAATTTAAATGAATAGCCGTCTCGCATCAAACAAGATCCAGATATAATGTTCATGCTTAACGCTGGCACCGGATAACAATTATTCAGGTCTAAAGCTAATCCTGAAGGTAGATGTAGAGGTAGCGTGTCGACCGCGATCGCATCGACTTTGGAACGATTTCCCACGTGCATCGTCACCTCGTCCTTAGCCAATCTTCGCTTAATCCATAATCCCTATTTCGAGTTGCAAATGTTAGCAACAGAACCAGTATCAAATACCCAGGTGCTACTGCGAGCTTTAGTAAGATACACATCAATAACATGTATATCACATATACCTTTGTTCACCTTGCCATTCTTCTTATCCGCCAAATACTTGGAGCAGTTCCGCTTCCAGTGACCAGTCCCTTTGCAGTAGATGCACTCAGTCTCAGGCTTAGGTCCAGACTTGGGTTTCTTCTCCTGAGCAGCAACTTGCTTGCTGTTCTTCTTGAAGTTCCCCTTCTTCTTCCCTTTACCTTTTTTCTTGAAATTGGTGGTCTTGTTGACCATCAACAGTTGATGCTCCTTCTTGATATCTACCTCCGCAGCCTTTAGCATTGCGAAGGGCTCAGGAATAGTCTTTTCCATCCCTTGCATATTATAGTTCATCACGAAGCTCTTGTAGCTTGGTGGAAGTGATTGGAGAATTCTGTCAATGACACTATCATCAGGAAGATTAACTCCCAGTTGAATCAAGTGATTATTATAACCGGACATTTTGAGTATATGTTCACTGACAGAATTATTATCCTCCATCTTGCAGCTATAGAACTTATTGGAGACTTCATATCTCTCAATCTGGGCATTTGCTTGAAATATTAACTTCAACGCCTGGAACATCTCATATGCTCCATGACGTTCAAAACATTGTTGATGTCCGGTTCTAAGCCGTAAAGCATGGCACACTGAACTATCGAGTAGTCATCAGCTTTGCTCTGCCAGACGTTCACAATGTCCAGCGTTTCTCCTGCAGCGGGTCTTAAACCTAGCGGTGCTTCCAGGACGTAATTCTTCTGTGCAGCAATGAGGATAATCCTCAAGTTACGGACACAGTCCTTGTAATTGCTACCATCATCTTTCAACTTAGCTTTCTCAAGGAATGCATTAAAATTCAACGGAACAACAGCACGGGCCATCTATCTACAACAACATAGACAAGCAAAATACTATCAGGTACTAAGTTCATGATAAATTAAAGTTCAATTAATGAAATTACTTAAGAACTCCCACTTAGACAGACATCCCTCCAATCATCTAAGTGATCATGTGATCCAAATCAACTAAACCAGTTCCGATCATCACGTGAAATGGAGTAGTTTTCAATGGTGAACATCACTATGTTGATCATATCTACTATATGATTCACGTTCGACCTTTCGGTCTCGGTGTTCCGAGGCCATATCTGCATTTGCTAGGCTCGTCAAGTTTAACCCGAGTATTTCTGCGTGTGCAAAACTAGCTTGCACCCGTTGTATGTGAACGTAGAGCTTATCACACCCGATCATCATGTGGTGTCTCGGCACGACGAACTTTGGCAACAGTACATACTCAGGGAGAACACTTATGCCTTGAAATTTAGTGAGAGATCATCTTATAATGCTACCGTCAATCAAAGCAAAATAAGATGCATAAAAGATAAGCATCACATGCAATCAATATAAGTGATATGATATGGCCATCATCTTATTGTGCCTTTGATCTCCATCTCCAAAGCATTGTCACGATCACCATCGTCACCGGCGCGACACCTTGATCTTCATCGTAGCATCGTTGTCGTCTCGCCAACTATTGCTTCTACGACTATCGCTACCGCTTAGTGATAAAGTAAAGCAATTACAGGGCGATTGCATTGCATACAATAAAGCAACAACCATATGGCTCCTGCCAGTTGCCGATAACTCTGTTACAAAACATGATCATATCATACAATCAAATTTAGCATCATGTGTTGACCATATCACATCACAACATGCCCTGAAAAAACAAGTTAGACATCCTCTACTTTGTTGTTGCAAGTTTTACGTTGCTGCTACGGGCTAAGCAAGAACCGTTATTACCTACGCATCAAAAACCACAATGATATTTCATGAAGTTAGTGTTGTTTTAACCTTCAACAAGGACCGGGCGTAGCCACACTCGATTCAACTAAAGTTGGATAAACTGACACCCGCCAGCCACCTATGTGCAGAGCACGTCGGTAGGACCAGTCTCGCGTAAGCGTACGCGTAATTTTGGTCCGGGCCACTTCATCCAACAATACCACCGAATCAAAGTATGAAAGTATGACATGCTGGTAAGCAGTATGACTTGTATCGCCCACAACTCACATGTGTTCTACTCGTGCATATAACATTTATGCATAAACTTGGCTCTGATACCATTGTTGGGAACGTAGTACTTCCAAAAAATTCCTACGCACACGCAAGATCATGGTGATGCATAGCAACGAGAGGGGAGAGTGTCGTCCACTTATCCTCATAGACCATAAGCGGAAGCGTTATGACAACGCGGTTGATGTAGTTGTACGTCTTCACGATCGACCGATCCTAGTACTGAACGTACGACACCTCCGCGATCTACACACGTTCAGCTCGGTGACGTCCCACGAACTCACGATCTAGTAGAGCTTCGAGGGAGAGTTCCATGAGCACGAGGGCGTGATGACGTTGTTGATGAAGCTACCGACGCAGGGCTTCGCCTAAGCACCTCTACGATATTACTGAGCTGGGTTGTGGTGGAGGGGGCACCGCACATGGCTAAAGATCAATGATCAACTTGTGTCCCGGGCTGCCCCCCCCCTATATAAAGGAGCTAGGGGGGAGGTGGCCGGCTAGGAGGAGGGCGTGCCAAGAGGGGAGTCCTACTCCCACCGGGAATAGGACTCCTCCTTTCCTAGTAGGAGTAGGAGAAGGGGAAGGAGGAGAGAGGGGGGAAGGAAAGGGGGAACCGCCCTCCTCCTTGTCCAATTCGGACTAGAGGGGGAGGGGGCGTGCGGCCCTACCTTGGCCGCCCCTCCTCTTCTCCACTAAGGCCCATAAGGCCCATTATACTCCCCGGGGGGTTCCGGTAATCCCCTGGTACTCCGGTATATGCCCGAACTTGCCTGAAATACTTCCGAAGTCCAAACATAGTCATCCAATATATCAATCTTTATCTCTTGACCATTTCGAGACTCCTCGTCATGTCCATGATCATATCCGGGACTCCGAACTACCTTCGGTACATCAAAACACACAAACTGATAATACCGATCGTCACCGAACGTTAAGCGTGCATACCCTACGGGTTCGAGAACTATGTAGACATGACCGAGACACATCTTCGGCCAATAACCAATAGTGGAACCTGGATGCTCATATTGGCTCCTACATATTCTATGAAGATCTTTATCGGTTAAACCACATAACAACATACGTTGTTCCCTTTGTCATCGGTATGTTACTTGCCCGAGATTAGATCCTCGGTATCTCAATACCTAGCTCAATCTCGTTACCGGGAAGTCTCTTTACTCATTCCGTAATACATCATCCCGCAACTAACTCATTAGTCACGTTGCTTGCAAGGCTTATAGTGATGTGCATTACCGAGAGGGCCCGGAGATACCTCTCCGACAATCGGACTGACAAATCCTAATCTCGATCTATGCCAACTCAAAAATTGCCATCGGAGACACCTGTAGAGCACCTTTATAATCACCTAGTTACGTTGTGACGTTTGGTAGCACACAAAGTGTTCCTCGGTAATCGGGAGTTGCATAATCTCATAGTCATAGGAACATGTATAAGTTATGAAGAAAGTAATAGCAGTAAACTAAAACGATCAAGTGCTAAGCTAACGGAATGGGTCAAGTCAATCACATCGTTCTCCTAATGATGTGATCCCGTTTATCAAATGAAAACTCATGTCTATGGTTAGGAAACCTTAACCATCTTTAATTAACGAGCTAGTCAAGTAGAGCCATACTAGTGACACTATATTGTCTATGTATTCACACATGTATTATGTTTCCGGTTAATACAATTCTAGCATGAATAATAAACATTTATCATGAAATAAGGAAATAAATAATAACTTTATTATTTCCTCTAGGGCATATTTCCTTCAATAACCTCCTTTGCGGTGTGTATGCCGAGATCCGATGAATTGTAGATTTATGAACAAGATTATCTATGAATATTATTTGGTTCTTCTCTGAATTCTTATATGCATGGTTTGACATCTTTGCAAGTCTCTTCGAATTATCAGTTTAGTTTGGCCTACTAGATTGATCTTTCTTACAATGGGAGAAGTGCTTAGCTTTGAGTTCAATCTTGTGGTGTCCTTTCCCCGTGATAGTAGGGGCAGCAAGGCATGTATTGTATTGTTGCCATCGAGGATAACAAGATGAGGTTTTCATCATATTGCTTGAGTTAATTCCTCTACATCATGTCATCTTGATTAATGTTTTACTCCGTTTTATTAACTTAATACTCTAGATGCATGCTGGATAGCGGTTGATGTGTGGAGTAATAGTAGTAGATGCAGGCAGGAGTCGGTCTACTTGACACGGTCATGATGCCTATGTTCATGATCATTGCCTTAGATGTCATCATAATTATGTGCTTTTCTATCAATTGCTCGGCAGTAATTTGTTCACCCACTATAATATATGCTATCTCGAGAGAAGCCACTAGTGAAACCTATGGCCCCCAGGTCTCTTTTCCATTATATTGAATCTCTTTTCCATATTATTGAATCTCGTTTACATCTTGCTAGTTTCCGATCTACTATTTTGCAATCTTTACTTTCCAATCTATACACTCAAAAATACTAAAAATAATTCCTTTGCCATTTATCTATCTCTATCAGATCTCACTTTTGCGAGTGACCATGAAGGGATTGACAACCCCTTTATCGCGTTGGTTGCAAGTTCTTGATTGTTTGTGCAGGTATTCGGTGACTTGTGCGTCGTCTCCTACTGGATTGATACCTTGGTTCTCAAATCTGAGGGAAATGCTTACGCTACTTTGCTGCATCACCCTTTCCTCTTCAAGGGAAAGCTCAAGAGGTAGCAAGAAGGATTTCTGGCGCCGTTGCCGAGGAGATCTATGTCAAGTCAAGCCATACCAAGTACCCCTCATAAACTCTTCTCCCTTGCATTACATTATTTGCCAT
>NC_041387.1:643036768-643064727 GCF_002162155.2 Triticum dicoccoides
TCGAAAACCTTTGCCTTTTCTTCGCCCCTCTTCCGTTCCTCTATTTTCGCTTGCTTCTTGTGTGCTTGTGTGTTGGATTGATTGCTTGTCACGATGGCTTGATACGTCTCCAACGTATCTATAATTTTTGATTGCTCCATGCTACTTTATCTACTGTTTTGAACAATATTGGGCTTTATTATCCACTTTTATATTATTTTTGGGACTAACCAATTAATCGGAGGCCCAGCCCAGATTTGTTGTTTTATGCCTATTTCAGTGTTTCGAGGAAAAGGAATATCAGACGGAGTCAAAACGGAACGAAATCAACTGGAGAAGTTATTTTTGGAAGGAAAGCAACCTAATGGACTTGGAGTGCACGTCAGGGGAGTCCCGGGCTGCCCACGAGGGTGCCCCCCTGGGCGCGCCCCCATGCCTCGTGAGCACCCCGGAGGTCCACTGACGTACCCCCTGCACCCATATATACCTACGTACCCTAAAACTTCCATAACAGAAGATAGATCGGGAGTTCCGCCGCCGCAAGCCTCTGTAGCGACCAAAAACCAATCGAGACACTGTTCCGGCACCCTGTCGGAGGGGGATCCCATCACCGGAGGCCATCTTCATCATCACGGTGCTATCCATGACGAGGAGGGAGTAGTTCACCCTCGGGGCTGAGGGTATGTACCAGTAGCTATGTGTTTGATCTCTCTCTCTCGTGTTCTCTCTCGTGTTCCTCTATGGCACGATCTTGATGTATCCCGAGCTTTGCTATTCTAGTTGGATCTTATGATGTTTCTCCCCCTCTACTCTCTTGTGATGAATTGAGTTTCCCCTTTGAAGTTATCTTATCGGATTGAGTCTTTTATGAGAACACTTGATGTATGTCTTGCCGTGATTATCTGTGGTAACAATGGGATATCATGTGCCACTTGATGTATGTTTTGGTGATCAACTTGCGGGTTTCGTGACATTGGGAACCTATGCATAGGGGTTGGCACACGTTCTTGACTCTCCGGTAGTAGCTTTGGGGCACTCTTTGAAGTACTTTTATGTTGGTTGGATGAATCTGAGATTGTGTGACGCATATCGTATAATAATGCCCACGGATACTTGAGGTGACAATGGAGTATCTAGGTGACATTAGGGTCTTGGTTGATTTGTGTCTTAAGGTGTTATTCTAGTACGAACTCTATTATAGATCAACCCGAAAGAATAACTTTGAGGTGGTTTCATACCCTACCATAATCTCTACGTTTGTTCTCCGCTATTAGTGGCTTTGGAGTGACTCTTTGTTGCATGTTGAGGGCTTGTTATATGATCTATCTATGTTATTATTGTTGAGAGAACTTGCACTAGTGAAAGTATGAACCCTAGGCCTTGTTTCCTACCATTGCAATACCGTTTACGCTCACTTTTATCACTCTCTACCTTGCTGTTTTTATTATTTCAGATTACAAAAACCTATATCTAGTATCTATTTTGCACTTGTATCACCATCTCTTCGCCGAACTAGTGCACCTATACAATTTGCCATTGTATTGGGTGTGTTGGGGACACAAGAGACTCTTTGTTATTTGGTTGCAGGGTTGTTTGAGAGAGACCATCTTCATCCTGCGCCTCCTATGGATTGATAAACCTTAGGTCATCCACTTGAGGTAAATTTGCTACTGTCCTACAAACCTGTGCACTGGTAGGCCCAACAACGTCTACAAGAAGAAGGTTGTGTAGTAGACATCAAGCTCTTTTCTGGCGCCTTTGCCGGGGAGGTTAGCACTTGAAGGTGTATCTTTAGATCTTGCAATCGAATCTTTTTGTTTCTTGTTTTAGCACTAGTTTAGATTATAAAAGAAAACTACCAAAAAAATGGAGTTAAGTTTGTCTCATACGCTTCGTCTTTTTAATATCTTTCGTGAGAATGATGGAAAGGAAAATTGTGCTCAAGTGCTAGAAGAAGAATTAAATAGAATGCTTGGCATAAAATATGTGAACGATGAGCATGATTGCAATGTTGTTAGTATGAATTCCCTGAATACCCATGATGCTAATGATATGCAAAGCCACAAGCTTGGGGAAGCTATGTTTGATGAATATGATAATTTTTGTCCCCCAAGATTTGATGAGAAAATTTACTATGATGAAAGCATGCCTCCTATCTATGATGATTATTGTGATGACACGTATGCTTTAAAGAATAATGATAACAATGAAACGTGTCATCTTGAACTTAATTTTCAATCACATGATAGTTATTTTGTTGAGTTTGCTCCCACTACTATTCATGAGAAGAAATTTGCTTATGTGGAGAGTAGTAAATTTTCTATGCTTGTAGATCATGAAAAGAATGCCTTAGGTGCTGGTTATATTGTTGAATTCATTCATGATGCTACTGAAAATTATTATGAGAGAGGAACATATGCTTGTAGGAATTGCAATAATGTCAAGTTTCCTCTCTATTTGCTTAAAGTTTTGAAGCTATGCTTGTTTTACCTTCCTATGCTTGTTGATTATTATTCCCCTAAGTCGTTTTCTCACAAAATCCCTATGCATAGGAAGTGGGTTAGGCTTAAATCTGCTAGTCATTTTCTTCATGATGCTCCTGTTATGTTTCAATTCTTATCTTTTATGTGAGCATCATTGCTACATCATGCCTAGCTAGAAAGGCAATAAAGAAAAGCTCTTGTTGGGAGACAACCCAATATTTATCCTTACTGTTTTTGTGTGTCCACATGATTATTCTACTGTAGTAATCATGTTTTATAGCTTTTGTTTCAATAAAGTGCCAAGTAGAACCTTTGGGAAGACTTGGGTGAAGTTTATGTGATCTTGCTGTGAAAAACAGAAATTTTAGCGCTCACGAGATTAGCTGCCATTTTTTACTGGAGAGTGCTTTTAGGTTGATTATTTTTGAAGATGATTAATAGACAAATTGGTAAGGTCCAACAATTTATTTCACAATTTTTGGGGTTCCATAAGTATACGTTTTATACAGATTACTACAGACTGTTCTGTTTTTGACAGATTCTGTTTTCTATGTGTTGTTTGCTTATTTTGATGCATCTATGGCTAGTATTAAGTGGTATGAACCATAGAGAAGTTATAATACAGTATATATTACACCAAAATGAATTTAGAATGAGTTAATTACAGTACCTAAGTGGTGGTTTTATTTTCTTATACTAACGGAGCTTACGAGTTTTGTGTTGAGTTTTGTGTGGTTGAAGTTTTCAAGTTTTGGGTAAAGATTCGATGGACTATGGAATAAGGAGTGGCAGGAGCCTTATCTTGGGGATTCCCAAGGCACCCCAAGGTAATATTCAAGGACAACCAAGCAACTAAGCTTGGGGATGCCCCGGAAGGCATCCCCTCTTTCGTCTTTGTTCATCGGTAACTTTACTTGGAGCTATATTTTTATTCACCACATGATATGTGTTTTGCTTGGAGCGTCATTTTATTTTGCTAGTTTTTGCTTGCTGTTAGTTAGAATAATGTTTTGCATCTTTAGTTTCAATAAAAAAAGTCAAGTATAGCCTTTACCATGCTTATTCTGCTAGTATACATGTTGCTGTTTGGAAACAGAAAGTTTACCGCTGTTGCAAAAATTCCCTAGAAAATTCAGAGAACGGTATAGCATTGAATATTTTTGCATATTAAGATCTGATAAATTTATTACAGTGGGAATTTTAGTTCATAATTTTTGGAGTCAGGAAAGTATTGATACTCTTGCATTCTTTACAGACTATACAGTTTTGACAGATTGCTGTTATGGTTGCATTGTTTGCATATGTTTGCTTGTTTAATGATTCTATTTGACGATAGGAGTATTAATTATGCAGATACATTTAGTATTCAATGTTGAATAATAATTTTAGTGATTTGTTACAGTAGAAGATGATAAGGTTTTACATTGGTTTATACTAACCTATCTCACGAGTTCTTGTTGAGTTTGTTGTGAATGAAGCTTTTGATAAAAAGAGAAACCATGATATGAGAGGAATTAAGGAGACACAAAAGTTCAAGCTTGGGGATTCCCAAGGCACCCCAAGATATTATTTCAAGAAGTCTCAAGCATCTAAGCTTGGGGATGCCCCGGTAGGCATCCCACCTTCCTTCTTCAACAACTATCGGTTAGTATCGGTTGAGCCTAAGTTTTTGCTTCTTCACATGAGTTGTGCTATCCTTGCAATGTAGTTTTATTTAGATTTTCTTGCTGTTTTAATAAGTATCAAGATCTGAAATTCTTTAATGAGATAGATCCATACACAAATTGGAATTTGCTAGAATACTCTATGTGCTTCACTTATATCTTTTGAGCTTGATAATTTTTGCTCTAGTGCTTCACTTATATCTTTTAGAGCACGGTGGTGGATTTGTTTTAAAGAAACTATTGAACTCTCATGCTTCACTTAGAATATTTTGAGAGTCGTTAATAGCATGGTAATTTGCTTAATATTAATATACTTGGTATTCAAGATATGTGAAACTTTCTTTTGAGTGTGTTGAATACTAAGATAAGTTTGATGCTTGATAATTGTTTTGAGATATGGAGGTGATAATATCAAAGTGATGCTAGTTGGGTGATGATGAATTTAAGGAATGCTTGTGTTGAAGTTTGTGATTCCCGTAGCTTGCACGTATGGTGAACCGCCTTGTGATGAAGTCAGAGCACAATTTTATTTATTGATTGTCTTCCTTATGAGTGGCGGTCGGGGACGAGCGATGGTCTTTTCCTACCAATCTATCCCCCTAGGAGCATGCACGTAGTGCTTTGGTTTTTGATGACTTCTAAATTTTTGCAACAAGTGCATGAGTTCTTTTGATTAACATTGAGTCCATGGATTATACGCACTCTCACATTTCCACCATTGCTAGGCTCTCTTGTGGCGCGCAACTTTCGCCGGTACCATACACCCACCATATACCTTCCTCAAAACAGCCACCATACCTACCTATTATGGCATTTCCATAGCCATTCCGAGATATATTGCCATGCAACTTTCCACCGTTCCGTTCATATGACACGCATTACTTTTGTCATATTGCTTTTTGAATGAACATGTAGTTGACATTGTATTTGTGGCAAAGCCACCGTCCATAATTCTTTCATACATGTCACTCTTGATTCATTGCATATCCCGGTACACCGCCGGAGGCATTCATATAGAGTCATATTTTGTTCTAAGTATCGAGCTGTAATTGTTGAGTTGTAAGAAAAATAAAAGTGAGATGATCGTCATTATTAGAGCATTGTCCCAGTGAGGAAAGGATGATGGAGGCGATGATTCCCCCATAAGACGGGATGAGACTCCGGACGAAATATCTTTAAAAAAAGAGGCCATAACAAAAGAGAAAAGGCCCAATAAAAAAATGATGAGAGAAAAAGAGAGAAGTGACAATGCTATTATCCTTTTACCACACTTGTGCTTCAAAGTAGCACCGTGATCTTCATGATAGAGAGTCTCATATGTCGTCACTTTCATATACTAGTGGGAATTTTTCATTATAGGACTTGGCTTGTATATTCCAATGATGGGCTTCCTCAAAAGTGCCCTAGGTCTTCGTGAGCAAGCAAGTTGGATGCACACCCACTTAGTTCCTTTTGTTGAGCTTTCATATACTTATAGCTCTAGTGCATCCGTTGCATGACAATCCCTACTCACTCACATTGATATCTATTAATGGGCATCTCCATAGCCCGTTGATACGCCTAGTTGATGTGAGACTATCTTCTCCTTTTTTGTCTTCTCCACAAATACCACTCTATTCCACATATAGTGCTATGTCCATGGCTCACGCTCATGTATTGCGTGAAAGTTGAAAGAGTTTGAGATTATTAAAATATGAAACAATTGCTTGGCTTGTCATTGGGGTTGTGCATGATTTAAATATTTTTGTGGGGAAGATGGAGCTTAGCCAAACTATATGATTTTTTAGGGATAACTTTCTTTTGGCCAAGCTATTTTGAGAAGACATGATTGCTTTGATTAGTATACTTGAAGTATTATTACTTTTATGTCAATATGAACTTTTGTCTTGAATCTTATGGATCTGAATATCATGTCACAATTAAGAAGATTTACATTCAAATTATGCCAAAGTATCACTCCGCATCAAAAATTCTTTTTTATCATTTACCTACTCGAGGACGAGCAGGAATTAAGCTTGGGGATGCTTGATACGTCTCCAACGTATCTATAATTTTTGATTGCTCCATGCTACTTTATCTACTGTTTTGGACTATATTGGGCTTTATTATCCACTTTTATATTATTTTTGGGACTAACCTATTAACCGGAGGCCCAACCCAGATTTGTTGTTTTATGCCTATTTCAGTGTTTCGAGGAAAAGGAATATCAGACGGAGTCAAAATGGAACGAAATTAGCTGGAGAAGTTATTTTTGGAAGGAAAGCAACCTAATGGACTTGGAGTGCACGTCAGGGGAGTCCCGGGCTGCCCACGAGGGTGGGGGCGCCCCCGTCCCCCCCTCGGGCGCGCCCCCTGCCTCGTGAGCACCCCGGAGGTCCACCGACGTACCCCCTGCACCCATATATACCTACGTACCCTAAAACTTCCAAAAAAGAAGATAGATCGGGAGTTCCGCCGCCGCAAGCCTATGTAGCCACCAAAACCCAATTGGGACCCTATTCCGGCACCCTGCCGGAGGGGGATCCCATCACCAGAGGCCATCTTCATCATCTCAGCGCTATCCATGACGAGGAGGGAGTAGTTCACCCTCGGGGCTGAGTGTATGTACCAGTAGCTATGTGTTTGATCTCTCTCTCTCGTGTTCTCTCTCGTGTTCCTCTATGGCACGATCTTGATGTATCCCGAGCTTTGCTATTGTAGTTGGATCTTATGATGTTTCTCCCCCTCTACTCTCTTGTGATGAATTGAGTTTCCCCTTTGAAGTTATCTTATCGGATTGAGTCTTTTATGAGAACACTTGATGTATGTCTTGCCGTGATTATCTGTGGTGACAATGGGATATCATGTGCCACTTGATGTATGTTTTGGTGATCAACTTGCGGGTTTTGTGACATTGGGAACCTATTCATAGGGGTTGGCACGCGTTCTTGACTCTCTGGTAGTAGCTTTGGGGCACTCTTTGAAGTACTTTTATGTTGGTTGGATGAATCTAAGATTGTGTGACGCATATCGTATAATCATGCCCACGGATACTTGAGGTGACAATGGAGTATCTAGGTGACATTAGGGTCTTGGTGGATTTGTGTCTTAAGGTGTTATTCTAGTACGAACTCTTTTATATATCGATCCGAAAGAATAACTTTGAGGTGGTTTCGTACCCTACCATAATCTCTACTTTTGTTCTCCGCTATTAGTGGCTTTGGAGTGACTCTCTGTTGCATGTTGAGGGCTTGTTATATGATCTATGTATGTTATTATTGTTGAAAGAACTTGCACTAGTGAAACTATGAACCCTAGGCCTTGTTTCTTACCATTGCAATATCGTTTATGCTCACTTTTATCGCTCGCTACCTTGCTGTTTTTATTATTTCAGATTACAAAAACCTATATCTACTATCTATTTTGCACTTGTATCACCATCTCTTCGCCGAACTAGTGCACCTATACAATTTGCCATTGTATTGGGTGTGTTGGGGACACAAGAGACTCTTTGTTATTTGGTTGCAGGGTTGTTTGAGAGAGACCATCTTCATCCTACGCCTCCTACGGATTGATAAACCTTAGGTCATCCACTTGTGGTAAATTTGCTACTGTCCTACAAACCTGTGCACTTGCAGGCCCAACAACGTCTACAAGAAGAAGGTTGTCTAGTAGACATCATGGCTCAGTATAATACTAAATTGTGTGACTTTTCCAACACCAACAACAATGATTTTATTAGCACTCCGATTGCTCCTACTACTAATGCTGAATCTTGTGAAATTAATGCCGCTTTGTTGAATCTTGTTATGAAAGATCAATTTTTTGGCCTTCCTAGTGAAGATGTCGCATCCCATCTAAACAATTTCGTTGATTTATGCGATATGCAAAAGAAGAAAGATGTGGATAATGATATTGTTAAATTGAAGCTATTTTCCTTTTTGCTTAGAGATCATGATAAAACTTGGTTCTCATCTTTGCCTAAAAATACTATTGATTTATGGAATAAGTGCAAAGATGCTTTTATCTCTAAGTATTTTCCTCCTGCTAAGATCATCTCCCTTATGAACAATATTAGGAATTTTAAACAACTTGATCGTGAGCATGTTGCACAAGCTTGGGAGAGGATGAAATTAATGATATGTAATTGCCCTACACATGATTTGAATTCTTGGATGATTATACAAAAAATTTATGCCGGATTGAATTTTGCTTCTAAAAATCTTTTAGATTCTACCACGAGAGGCACTTTTATGGAAATCACCTTAGGAGAGGCTACTAAGCTCCTAGATAATATTATGGTTAATTATTCTCAATGGCACACCGAAAGATCCACTAGTAAAAAAGTTCATGCGATTGAACAGATTAATGTTTTGAGTGGAAAGATGGATGAACTTATGAAATAATTTGCTAATAAAAGTGTTTCTTCTGATCCTAATGATATGCCTTTGTCCACTTTGATTGAGAATAACAATGAATCTATGGATGTGAATTTTGTTGGTAGGAACAATTTTGGTAACAACGCGTATAGGGGCAATTTTAATCCTAGGCCGTTTCCAAGTAATTCCTCTAATAATTATGGTAATTCCTACAACAAATCTTACGGAAATTGTAATAAGATTCCCTCTGATTTTGATAATAGTGTTAAAGAATTTATGAGTTCGCAAAAGAATTTCAATGCTTTGATTAAAGAAAAATTGCTTAAGATTGATGAATTGGCTAGGAACGTGGATAAATTTCTCGTGATGTTGATTCTTTAGAAACTTATATATATTCCACCTAAGCATGATACAAAAGAGTCTCTCAAGGCCATGAGAATTTCCATTGATGAGTGCAAAGAAATAACCGTTGAGATGTGTGCTAAAAAAGATTGGTTTGTAAAAGCGTGTTATTCTAGTTTTCATGATAATAATGATGAAGATCTAAAAGTGATTGATGTGAATCCTATTAAATTTTTGCTTTCCAATATGAATCTTGATAAAGATGGGACTGGAGATGAGTGAACTTTAGTTAAAAGGCATCCCAATGATTCAGATTTTTTAGATCTAGATGCAAAAATTGATAAAAGTGGGATTGAAGAGGTCAAAACTTTAAGTAGCAATGAACCCACTATTTTGGATTTCAAGGAATTTAATTATGATAATTGTTCTTCAATGGATTGTATTTCCTTGTTGCAGTCTGTGTTAAATTCTCCTCATGCTTATAATCAAAATAAAGCTTTTACTAAACATATCGTTGATGCTATGATGCAATCTTTTGAAGAAAAGCTTGAAGTAGAAGTTTATATTCCTAGAAAACTTTATGATGAGTGGGAACCTACTATTAAGATTAAGATTAAAGATTATGAATTCTATGCTTTGTGTGATTTGTGTGCTAGTGTTTCCATGATTCCAAAAACTTTGTGTGATGTCCTAGGTTTTCGTGAATTTGATGATTGTTCTTTAAATTTGCATCTTGCAGATTCCACCATTAAGAAACATATGGGAAGTATTAATGATGTTCTTATTGTTGTAAATGGGAATTATGTGCTCGTAGATTTCATTGTTCTTGATATAGATTGCAATCCTACATGTCCTATTATTCTTGGTAGACCTTTCCTTAGAACGATTGGTGCAATTATTGACATGAAAGAAGGAAACATTAGATTCCAATTTCCATTAAGGAAAGACATGGAAAACTTTCCTAGGAATAATATTAAATTACCTTATGAATCTATTATGAGAGCCACTTGTGGATTGCATACCAAAGATGGCAATACCTACATCTATTCTTGTTTTTATGCCTAGCTAGGGGCGTTAAACGATAGCGCTTGTTAGGAGGCAACCCAATTTTATTTTTGTTCTTTACTTTTTGCTCCTTATTAGTAATAGATAATTCATATATACTCTGGTTAGATGTGGTTTTAATTTTTAATTAGTGTTTGTGCCAAGTAGAACCTTTGGAAGACTTGGGTGAAAGTCAATGTGATCGTGCTGTAAAAAACAGAAACTTTGCACTCACGAGATTAGCTGTCATTTTTTATATAAGAGTAATTTAGGTTGATTATTTTTTAATAAGATTAATAGACAAATTCATCACGTCCACCAATTTATTTCAGAATGTTTGGACTTACAGAAGTATGTGAGAGTTACAGATTAATACATACTGTTCTGTTTTTGATAGATTCTGTTTTCGTGTGTTGTTTGCTTATTTTGATGAATCTATTTGTAGTATCGGGGGTATGAATCATAGAGAAGTTGGAATACAGTAGGTTTTACACCAATATAAATAAATAATGAGTTCACAACAGTACCTTAAAGTGGTGATTTATTTTCTTATACTAATGGAGCTCATGAGATTTTCTTTTGAAGTTTTGTGTTGTGAAGTTTTCATGTTTTGGGTAAAGATTTGATGGACTTTGGAATAAGGAGTGGAAAGATCCTAAGCTTGGGGATTCCCAAGGCACCCCAAGGTAAAATTCAAGGGCAACCAAAATCCTAATTTTGGGGATGCCCCGGAAGGCATCACCTTTTTCATATTTGTCTATCAGTAACTTTACTTGAGGCTATATTTTTATTCACCACATGATATGTGTTTTGCTTGGAGCATCTTGTATGATTTGAGTCTTTGCTTTTTAGTTTACCACAATCATCCTTGATGTACACACCTTTTGGGAGAGACTCGCATGATTCATGATTTGTTAGAATACTCTATGTGCTTCACTTATATCTTTTGAGCTAGACAATATTGCTCTATTGCTTCACTTATATCTTTTTAGAGCACGGCGGTGGTTTATTTTATAGAAATTGTTGAACTCTCATCCTTCCTTTATATTATTTTGAGAGTATTTTAGAACAGCATGGTAATTTGCTTAGTTTATAAAATTAGTCCTAATATGATGGGCATCCAAGATGGGTATAATAAAAACTTTCATATGAAGTGCATTGAATACTATGAAAAGTTTGATTCTTTATGATTGTTTTGAGATATGAAGATGGTGATATTAGAGTCATTCTAGTAGAGTAGTTGTGAATTTGAGAGATACTTGTGTTAAAGTTTGTGATTCCCGTAGCATGCACTTATGGTGAATCGTTATGTGATGAAGTTGGAGCATGATTTATTTATTGATTGTCTTCCTTATGAGTGGAGGTCAAGATCGCACGATGGTTAACTCCTACCAACCCTTCCCCTAGGAGCATGCGTGTAGTACTTTGTTTTGATGACTTGTAGATTTTTGCAATAAGTATGTGAGTTCTTTATGACTAATGTTGAGTCCATGGATTATACGCACTCTCACCCTTCCACCATTGCTAGCCTCTCTTGTGTCACGCAATTTTCGCCGATACCATACACCCACCATATAACTTCCTCAAAACAGCCACCATACCTACCTATTATGGCATTTCCATAGCCATTCCGAGATATATTGCCATGCAACTTTCCACCGTTCCATTTATTATGACACGCTCCATCATTGTCATATTGCTTTGCATGATTATGTAGTTGACATCGTATTTGTGGCAAAGTCACCATTCATAATTCTTTCATACATGTCACTCTTGAATCATTGCACATCCCGGTATACCGCCGGAGGAATTCACATAGAGTCATATTTTGTTCTAAGTATTGAGTTGTAATTCTTGAGTTGTAAGTAAATAAAAGTGTGCCGATCTTCATTATTAGAGCATTGTCCCATGTGAGGAAAGGATGATGGAGACTATGATTCCCCCACAAGTCGGGATGAGACTCCAAACGAAAAATAAATAAATAAGAGGCCATAAAAAAAGAGAAGGCCCAAATAAAAAAATGAGAGAAAAAGAGAGAAGGGGCAATGTTACTATCCTTTTTCCACACTTGTGCTTCAAATTAGCACCATGATCTTCATGATAGAGAGTCTCATATGTTGTCACTTTCATATACTAGTTGGAATTTTCATTATAGAACTTGGCTTGTATATTCCAATAATGGGCTTCCTCAAAGTGCCCTAGGTCTTCGTGAGCAAGCGAGTTGGATGCACACCTACTTAGTTCCTTTTTGAGCTTTCATACACTTATAGCTCTAGTGCATCCGTTGCATGGAAATCCCTACTCACTCACATTGATATCTATTGATGGGCATCTCCATAGCTCGTTGATACGCCTAGTTGATGTGAGACTATCTTCTCCTTTTTATCTTCTCCACAACCACCATTCTATTCCACCTATAGTGCTATGTCCATGGCTCATGCTCATGTATTGCGTGAAGATTGAAAAAGTTTGAAAATACTAAAGTATGAAACAATTGCTTTGCCGAAACCGGGGTTGTGCATGATTTAAATATTTGGTGTGATGAAGATAGAGCATAGCCAGACTATATGATTTTGTAGGGATAGCTTTCTTTGGCCATGTTATTTTGAGAAGACGTGATTGCTTTGTTACTATGCTTGAAATATTATTGTTCATATGTCAATATTAAACTTTTGTCTTGAATCTTTCGGATCTGAACATTCATGCCACAATAAATAAAATTACATGGATAAATATGTTAGGTAGCATTCCACATCAAAAATTCTATTTTTATAATTTACCTACTCGAGGACGAGCAGGAACAAAGCTTGGGGATGCTTGATACGTTTCCAATGTATCTATAATTTTTTATTATTCCATGCTATTATATTGTCTGTTTTGGATGTTTAATGGGCATTAATATGCTATTTTATATTATTTTTAGAACTAACCTATTAACCGAGGGCCCAGTGCTAGTTTTTGTTTTTTTGCTTACTAGCTAAGTGCCCGTGTGTTGCAACGGGGATACAAATTCTAGTGTTTGGATGCACAAATTTCAGTGGTTCAGCATCAACCGTGTCAAACATATACTTATGGTCCTCATGCATATTCAATAACTACCCCCCCCCCCCACACACACACACAGTAATTGTGCACCTGTTAATACCACTTAATTACAAATATTGGAAGCAAAAGAAATCGTAACATAAAATGTTTGGCCACACCAATTGCAGCTATTTCTTGTTGGAAATTTAATTTTCTACGAGAAGGATTCAACTTGAGCAATTATAGCTTGTCTTATTAAATTCGAAGAGTTGTGTTATTGCATACTTGTCAATCAAGCAAACAGTGTATTTGCCAAATACAAAATTATAGGGTTAGTGTCCAAAAGAACGAACATCAACTTGTAAGAATGGACCTACACACTTTGTTATCTTCAGTCTGTAAAATCGCTCCTATGCCACTTGGAGATTCAGAGATAGATCACATTCCAAGTGTCAGGTCCTTAATATAATTCTCAAGAATACATGCGAAGTTTGAAGCACTTCATAGACAAGATGAATCTGGTGATTCTAGAAAGTTACTTGAGAAAATTAAAAAAAAGTATTGAATAGTTCCTAAGGAAAATTGTAACTTGTCGATGATTCTCATGAGCAGCAAAGTTGGCTAGAACTTAGAAAATATTGCCTTTGACTATAAGGCCTCCTTTTACTAACTAAAATTGCATCCTATATGAGGTAAAATGTAGCTAGGTATTTACGAACTGAGACAGCTACGTGTAGCAAGAGAAAGCGAAGATCTAACAGAACACAAATTTAATTAGTTATTGCTCTTGTACTATGCTCCATACAGGAAGTATTATGCCACCCAAACTATTAAAGTAACTTCAGAATCTAGGCAACTTAATCCCAGTAATATAGAATATTGAAACAAACAACATGGTGAAGAACTGACAAGTATAGTGTCACCATTCAGTCATTCAATATATATAGATAATAAATAGCTATAGCCTGCAATTACGCTCAGGTTCTTCTGCACTATGACATGATAAGACCATATGCTTATGTGATTCTTGGAAGGTTATTCAGTAAATAAAATATCAATGATATCAGATGAAAACACTACCGCCAGAAACAACCGGCCATGACTTAGCATCAGTTCTGGCAAAACTGCAATGAAAATTGTTCCACCAAGTAGTTGTACAGGTGTGACAGTACTATTGCTATACCTTCTTGATCCATGGAACTTTAATATGTTTTGGACCGCTGCTTGGGGCTGCCGAGTGTGACGAGTTCTCCTCGCGTCATGAGGCTATCCCTAGGTATGCGCGATTCACCCAATCCACTGCGACCTCAATCTAATCCGGCATTGGCAGGAGACTATAGGAAGGTCCTTTAGAAGGTTATTGTTGCCTTGACAACCGTCGGCTGACTCGGGTCTTCCCTGCCGCCCTGTTGCAGCAATCGATGGCTTGCTATCTTCTTCATTAGTACGGCATCTAGGAATCCATGTACGAGCTACCAGCCTCGGCCTGCATTCTGAGGAATTGATCTTATTACTTTACTTAGAGATTGATTAATACTTTCTTACTCATGAAGATAAATTGATCTTTTGCATTCTCTTCTTCTCAACCAGGCTTGATAATTGTTACACAGTTTCCTTATTACGTGGATGTGTAGATAAACCTAGAGGCCCGGACTTTGCTCGGAAACTCAATGGACGTCCGGAGAACGTGATCCCAGGAGAAACTAAGCTATATAGTCCTTACGGCCAAAGCTCCTCTCTGAGTCGCCCGCACCTGACCTGCAGAACAAAAACAGAGGAAGATGAGGTAGGGGGCATGAACTGAGAGGGTATAATGGCCGGTAACCGGATCGGCACCATGTACGAGCCCAGCGGCGGTGGGCCCTGGGAGGCCACGAGCTAAGGCCGACGCCCTCCTCAACGTCGAAGTCAAAGTAGCTCCAGCTGGCTGCTTCAAATCCTTTTGTCGCCGGCTTCGGCGGCCTCGCTCCATCATAGGTGGCAGGTTCCGGACGGGAACTGAGCACGGGGGTGGGGGTGGGGGGGCGACGCCGGATTCGGTGGCGACCAGATCGGAAGAGGAAGAGGTGGGTTCGAGAGCGATAGAGAGAGATCCCTTTTTCATTTTATCCTTTGGCAATCTCCTCATGTTTGTAAGATCTTGGTATATATATATATCCAATTGGATGTAAGTTAGCATGTATTATTATTGTTGACATCACCCCTATCTTTCTCAGTGTTCGGTTGAAACTCCATAAGCACAAGTATTGCGTGGGTGTTAGCAATTGTAGAAGACTATATGATAGTTGAGTATGTGGACTTGCTGAAAAGCTCTATTCTAGACTCTTTTTGATGTTATGATAAATTGCAATTGCTTCAATGACTGAGATTATAGTTTGTTAGCTCCCAATGAAGTTTTTGAACCATACCTGACATTGTGAATTGATTGTTACTTGAGCACAAGAAATCATATGACAATATCTATATATGTTACTGTTATAAGAAAGATCATGATGCCCTCATGTCCGTATTTTATTTTTATCGACACCTCTATCTCTAAACATGTGGACATATTTTTCAATTTTGGCTTCCGCTTGAGGACAAGCGAGGTCTAAGCTTGGGGGAGTTGATACATCCATTTTGCATCATGCTTTTATATCGATATCTATTGCATTATGGGTTGTTATTACACATTATGTCTCAATACTTATGGCTATTCTCTCTTATTTTACAAGGTTTACCATGAAGAGGGGGATGCCGGCAGCTGGAATTCTGGCTGGAAAAGGAGCAATTATTTGGATTTAATAAGAATTTTTGAGAGAAGAAAGTACTTGAGGGGGCCCACACCCTGGCCAGGAGGGTGGGACTGGGCCCCCTGGTGGCCCTCCGGTGCCCATCTTCTGCTATATGAAGGCTTTTACCCTGGAAAAAATCAGAGGCAAGCATACGAGACGAAACTCCGCCGCCACGAAGCGGAACCTTGGCGGAACCAATCTAGGGCTCCGACAGAGCTGTTCTGCCGGGGAAACTTCCCTCCGGGAGGGGGAAATCATCACCATCGTCATCACCAACGATCCTCTCATCGGGAGGGGTCAATCTCCATCAACATCTTCACCAACACCATCTCCTCTCAAACCCTAGTTCATCTCTTGTATCCAATCTTGTATCCAAAACCACAAATTGGTACATGTGGGTTGCTAGTAGTGTTGATTACTCCTTGTAGTTGATGCTAATTGGTTTACTTGGTGTAAGATCATATGTTCAGATCCTTAATGCATATTATTACTCCTCTGATTATGAACATGAATATTCTTTGTGAGTAGTTACATTTGTTCCTGAGGACATGGGTGAAGTCTTGCTATTAGTAGTCATGTGAATTTGGTATTCGTTTGATATTTTGATGAGATGTATGTTGTCTTTCCTCTAGTGGTGTTATGTGAATGTTGACTACATGACACTTCACCATTATTTGGGCCTAGAGGAAGGCATTGGGAAGTAATAATTAGATGATGGGTTGCTAGAGTGACAGAAGCTTAAACCCTAGTTTATGCGTTGCTTCGTAACGGGCTGATTTGGATCCATATGTCTAATGATGTGCTTAGGTTTACCTTAATACTTCTTTTGTAGTTGCGGATGCTTGAAATAGGGGTTAATCATAAGTGGGTTGCTTGTCCAACTAAGGGAAGTACCCAAGCACCGGTCCACCCACATATCAAATTATCAAAGTACCGAACGCGAATCATATGAGCGTGATGAAAACTAGCATGAGGATATATAATTCACATGTGTCCTCGGGAGCTCCTTTCTCATTATAAGAAATTTTCCAGGCTTGTCCTTTGCTACAAAAAGGATTGGGCCACCTTCATGCACCTTATTTACTTTCATTGCTTGTTACTCGTTACAATTTATCTTATCACAAAACTATTTGTTACCTATAATTTCAGTGCTTGCAGAGAAAACCTTACTGAAAACCGCTTGTCATTTCCTTCTTCTCCTCGTTGGGTTCGACACTCTTACTTATCGAAAGGACTACGATAGATCCCCTACACTTGTGGGTCATCAAGACTCTTTTCTGGCGCCGTTGTCGGGGAGTGAAGCGCCTTTGGTGAGTGGAACTTGGTAAGGAAACATTTATATAGTGTGCTGAAATTTTCTGTCACTTGTTACTATGGAAACTAATCCTTTGAGGGGCTTGTTCGGGGTATCTTCACCCTAACCAGTAGAGCAAAGAGTTGCTCCTCAACCTACTGAACCTACTGAAAATGTTTACTTTGAAATTCCTTCGGGTATGATAGAGAAACTGCTAGCTAATCCCTTTGCAGGAGATGGAACATTGCATCCCGATTTACACCTTATCTTTGTGGATGAAGTTTGTGGATTATTTAAGCTTGCAGGTATTCCCGATGATGTTGTCAAAAGGAAGGTCTTCCCTTTATATTTGAAGGCATATGCATTGACATGGTATAGGCCATGTGATGATACGGGATGAATTATAAATGATTGAAGTTGGAATTTCACTAGAAGTTCTATCCTATGCATCTTGTTCATCGTGATCGTAATTACATATATAATTTCTGGCCTCGCGAAGGAGAAAGCATTGCTCAAGCTTGGGGGAGGCTTAAGTCAATGTTATATTCATGCCCCAGTCATGAGCTCTCCAGACAAATGATTATTCAGAAAATTTATGCTCGGCTTTCTCTCAATGATCGCAACATGCTCGATACTTCCTGTGCTGGTTCTTATATGCTAAAGACTATTGAATTCAAATGGTACTTATTTGGAAATAATTAAAAACAACTATTAAGATTGGGTTCCGATGATGGTAAGGAGTCAGGTATAACACCTAAGTTTGATTGTGTTAAATCTTTTATGGATACCGATGTTTTTTGTGGATTTAGCGCTAAGTATGGACTTGACTCTGAGATAGTAGCTTCTTTCTGTGAATCTTTTGCTACTCACGTTGATCTCCCTAAGGAGAAGTGGTTTAAATATAATCCTCCCATTGAAGTAAAAGTAGTTGCACCCCTTAAAGTTGAAGAAAAGACTGTCACTTATAATGATCCTATTGTTCCTACTACTTATGTTGAGAAACCACCTTTTCATGTTAGGATAAAGGATCATGCTAAAACTTCAATTGTGGTTCGTAAGAGTAATACTAGAACATATACACCTCCTAAGCAAATTAAAGTTGATCCTAGTATTGCTATGGTTAAAGATCTCTTGGATGATAACATAGATGGGCATGTTATTTACTTCTGTGGTGAAACTGCTAATATTGTTAGACCAGATGCTAAGATACATAGACCTGTTGTAGGCATGCCTGTTATTTCTGTTAAAATAGGAGATCATTGTTATCATGGCTTATGTGATATGGGTGCTAGTGCTAGTGCAATACATATTTCCTTATACAATGAAATTATGCATGATATTGCACCCGCTGAGTTAGAAGATATTGATGTCACTATTAAGCTTGCCAATAGACATACTATTACACCATTTGGGATTGTTAGAGATGTTGAAGTATTGTGTGGGAAAGTTAAATATCCTGCTGATTTTCTTGTTCTTGGTTCCCCACAAGATGACTTTTGTCCCATTATATTTGGCAGACCCTTCTTGAACACTGTTAATGCTAAGATTGATTGTCAAAAGGATGTTGTTACAATTGGCTTGGGGGATATGAAACATGAGTTTAATTTTGCTAAGTTTCATAGGCAACCCGGTGATAAAGAATTACCTAGTAAAGATGAAATAATTGGTCTTTCTTCTATTATCGTGCCTTCTACTGATCCGTTAGAACAATATTTGCTAGATCATGAAAATGATATGTTTATGAATGAAAGAAGGGAAATAGATGAAGTGTTCCTTCAATAGGAACCTATTCTGAAACACAACCTACCTGTTGAAATCCTAGGGGATCCCCCTCCACCCAAGGGTGATACCATATTTGAACTCAAACCATTACCTGATAATCTTAAGTATGCTTATCTTGATGAAAAGAAAATATATCCTGTTATTATTAGTGCTAACCTTTCAGAGAAAGAGAAGAAATATTATTGAAAACTCTGAAGAAGCACCGTGCTGCTATTGGATATACTCTAGATGATCTTAAGGGCATTAGTACCACTCTATGCCAACACAAAATAAATGTGAAGAAATACGCCAAACCAGTAAGAGATCCTCAACGACGGTTAAATCCTAAGATGAAATAAGTGGTAAGAAAGGAGATACTAAAGCTCCTTGAGGCAGGTATAAATTATCCCGTTGTTGATAGTGATTGGGTAAGCCATGTCCATTGTGTTCCTAAAAAGGGAGGTATTACTGTCGTTCCTAATGATAAAGATGAATTGATCTTGCAAAGAATTATTACAGGTTATAGGATGGTAATTGATTTCCGTAAATTAAATAAAGCTACTAAGAAATATCATTACCCTTTACCTTTTATTGATCAAATGCTAGAAAGATTATCCAAACACACACATTTCTGCTTTCTAGATGGTTATTCTGGTTTCTCTCAAATACCTGTGTCAGCGAAGGATCAATCAAAAACTACTTTTACTTGTCCTTTTGGTACTTTTGCTTATAGAGTATGCCTTTTGGTTTATGTAATGCACCTGCTACCTTTCAAAGATGCATGATGGCTATATTCTCTGACTTTTGTGAAAAGATTTGTGAGGTATTCATGGATGATTTCTCCATTTATGGATCCTCTTTTGATGATTGCTTGAGAAACCTTGATCGAGTTTTGTAGAGATGTGAAGACACTAGCCTCGTGTTGAATTGGGAAAAGTGCCACTTTATGGAAGGCATTGTCTCGGGCATAAGATTTCCGAGAGAGGTATTGAAGTTGATAAAGCTAAAGTTGACGCTATTGAAAAGATGCCATGTCCCAAGGACATAAAAGGTATAAGAAGTTTCCTTGGTCATGCCGGTTTTTATAGGAGGTTCATTAAGGACTTTTCTAAAATCTCTAGACCTCTGACTATTTTATTGCAAAAATGTATTCCTTTTGTCTTTGATGATGATTGTGTAGAAGCAATTGAAATACTTAAGAAAGCTTTGATCACTGCACCTATTGTTCAGCCACCTGATTGGAATTTACCTTTTGAAATTATGTGTGATGCTAGTGATTATGCTGTAGGTGTTGTTCTAGGGCAAAGAGTTGATAAGAAATTGAATGTTATCCAGTATGCTAGTAAAACTCTTGATACTGCCCAGAGAAATTATGCTACTACTGTAAAAGAGTTCTTAGCAGTTGTGTTTGCATATGATAAGTTTAGACCTTATATTGTTGATTCCAAAGTTACTATTCACACTGATCATGTTGCTATTAAATATCTTATGGATAAGAAAGATGCTAAGCCTAGACTCGTTAGATGGGTTCTCTTACTCCAAGAATTTGATTTACATATTATTGATAGAAAGGGAGCTGAGAACCCCGTTGCAGACAACCTGTCTAGGTTAGAGAATGTTCTTGATGACCCACTACCTATTGATGATAGCTTTCCTGATGAACAATTAGCAGTCATTAATGCTTCTCATACTGCTCCTTGGTATGCTGATTATGCTAAATACATTGTTGCTAAATTTATACCACCTAGTTTCACTTACCAGCAAAAGAAAAAGTTCTTTTATGATTTAAGACATTACTTTTGGGATGACCCACACCTATATAAAGAAGGAGTAGATGGTGTTATTAGACGTTGTGTACCTGAGCATGAACAGGAACAGATCCTACGCAAGTGTCACTCTGAATCATATGGAGGACAGCACGCTGGAGATAGAACTGCACATAAGGTATTGCAATCTGGTTTTTATTGGCCTACTCTCTTCAAAGATGCTCATAAGTTTGTCTTATCTTGTGATGAATGTCAAAGAATTGGTAATATTAGTAGACGTCAAGAAATGCCTATGAATTATTCTCTTGGTATTGAACCGTTTGATGTTTGGGGCTTTGATTATATGGGACCTTTTCCTGCCTCTAATGGTTATACACATATTTTAGTTGATGTTGATTACGTTACTAAGTGGTAGAAGCTATTCCAACTAGTAGTGCTGATCATAACACTTCTATTAAAATGCTTAAAGAAGTTATTTTTCTGAGGTTTAGAGTCCCTAGATATCTTATGACTGATGGTGGTTCACATTTTATTCATGGTGCTTTCCGTAAGATGCTTGCTAAGTATGATGTTAATCATAGAATCGCATCTCCTTATCACCCGCAGTCTAGTGGCCAAGTAGAGTTGAGCAATAGAGAGCTTAAATTAATTTTGCAAAAGACTGTGAATAGATCTAGAAAGAACTGGTCCAAAAACTTGATGATGCATTATGGGCCTATAGAACTGCATATAAAAATCCTATGGGTATGTCTCCGTATAAGATGGTTTATGGAAAAGCATGTCACTTACCTCTTGAACTTGAACATAAAGCGTACTGGGCTATTAAAGAGCTCAATTATGACTTCAAACTTGCCGGTGAGAAGAGGTTATTTGATATTAGCTCACTTGATGAATGGAGAACCAAAGCCTATGAGAATGCCAAGTTGTTCAAAGAAAAAGTCAAATGTTGGCATGACAAAAGGATACAAAAGCGAGAATTCAACATAGGTGATTATGTGTTATTATTCAACTCTCGCTTAAGATTTTTTGCAGGAAAGCTTCTCTCTAAATGGGAAGGTCCTTATGTTAACGAGAAGGTCTATCATTCCGGTGCCATAAAAATCAACAACTTCGAAGGACCAAGGCATACCGGAAGCATGGAGACAAAGCTTGAAGCCATGGAGCAACAAGTTTTCAAGTGCCAAGGGATGGTGGAGCGTGGACTCAACGCCAACCAGATGATGATCACAGAGTTCACCAGCAACCACAAGATGGATGCCAAGATCATCGGGGAGACCATCTTTAAGCTTCAAGAGAAAATCGAGCACCTCCAAGCCCAGATTTATGACCTGCAAAACCAAAACTGTGAGTATGAATATAGATTCCAGAGGATGAGTTTGGCTGCAGATTTGAGGATCTCGGAGACTCAATCATCCTTCTATGATGGTGAGACTATGCCTTGGAAGATGGATGACAAGCCTACATCATCAGCAACTCCTACTTCACCACCTCCGAGGACATAATCACATGGGTATGGGCACTCCCCTTGGCAATTGCCAAGCTTGGGGGAGGTGCCCCGGTATCGTATCACCATCACACTCCTATCTTTACCGTTTTATTTAGTTCGATCCTTTTAGTAGTATCTTGATCTAGTAGATTGAAGTTTTAATATCAAGTAGTTTTCGAGTTTTGCTTTGTGATCTCTTTATGTAATCTAGTTCGTGAGCTATCTATAATAAAGATTAGTGTTGAGTCAAGGGTTTTGCTATCTTGCTATGATCCTAAGAAAGTAGAAAGAATATAAAGAATAAAAGAGTTCATATTGACCTTATGGATAGTAAAAACTTCACACATAGAAAGTATGAGGCATAAAAGTTATTGAGAGTTGACAAACGTAGTTTTGGTCATCGTTGCAATTAATAGGAAGTAATAAGGAAAGAGAGGTTTTCCTATGCAAATACACTATCTTGGACATCTTTTATGATTGTGAGTGCTCATTAAGTATGACATGCTAAAAGAGTTTATATTGGACAAGGAAGACAACGTAATGGTTTATGTTTTCTCACATCTTAGTTAAAGTATGTTTTCATTGATCTTCCCAACATGTTGAGCTTGCCTTTCCCCCTCATACTAGCCAAATTCCTTGCACCAAGTAGAGATACTACTTGTGCTTCAAAATATCCTTATACCCAGTTTTTGCCATGAGAGTCCACCATACCTACCTATGGATTGAGTAAGATCCTTCAAGTAAGTTGTCATGTTGCAAGCAATAAAAATTGCTCTCTAAATATGTATGACTTATTAGTGCAGAGAAAATAAGCTTTATATGGTCTTGTTACGAAAGCAATAAAAGCGATGGACTGCATAATAAAGGTCCATATACAAGTGGCAATATAAAGTGACGTTCTTTTGCAGTAAGATTTTGTGCATCCAACCCTAAAAGCACATGACAACCTTTGCTTCCCTCTGCGAAGGGCCTATCTTATACTTTATGTTTTTACTTTATGCTTGAGTCAAGGTGACCTTCACCTTTCCCTTTTTCATTTTATCCTTTGGCAAGCTCCTCATGTTTGAAATATCTTGATATATATATCCAATTGGATGTTAGTTAGCATGTATTATTATTGTTGACATAACCCAAAGGTGAATACGTTGGGAGGCAACACAATAAGCCCCTATCTTTCTCAGTGTTCGGTTGAAACTCCATAACCACAAGTATTGCGTGGGTGTTAGCAATTGTAGAAGACTATATGATAGTTGAGTATGTGGACTTGCTGAAAAGCTCTATTCTTGACTCTTTCTGATGTTATGATAAATTGCAATTGCTTCAATGGCTGAGATTATAGTCTGTTAGCTCCCAATGAAGTTTTTGAACCATACTTGACATTGTGAACTGATTGTTACTTGAGCACAAGAAATCATATGACAATATCTATATATCTTGCTGTTATAAGAATGATCATCATGCCCTCATGTCCATATTTTATTTTTATTGACACCTCTATCTCTAAACATGTGGACATATTTTACGATTTCGGCTTCCGCTTGAGGACAAGCGAGGTCTAAGCTTGGGGGAGTTGATACGTCCATTTTGCATCATGCCTTTATATCGATATTTATTGCATTATGGGCTGTTATTACACATTATGTCTCAATACTTATGGCTATTCTCTCTTATTTTACAAGGTATACCATGAAGAGGGGGAATGTCGGCAGCTGGAATTCTGGCTGGAAAAGGAGCAATTATTGGAAACCTATTCTGCACAGCTCCAAAAGTCCTGAAACTCCACGAAAGTCATTTTTCAATTTAATAAGAATTTTTTAGCGAAGAAAGTGCTTGAGGGGGCCCACACCCTGGCCAGGAGGGTGGGACTGGGCCCCCTGGTGGCCCTCCGGTGCCCATTTTCTGCTATATGAAGGCTTTTACACTGGAAAAATCAGAGGAAAGCTTATGGGACGAAACTCCGCCGCCACGAAGCGGAACCTTGGTGGAACCAATCTAGGGCTCCGGCAGAGCTGTTCTACCGGGGAAACTTCCCTCCGGGAGGGGGAAATCATCACCATCGTCATCACCAATGATCCTCTCATTGGGAGGGGGTCAATCTCCATCAACATCTTCACCAGCACCATCTCCTCTCAAACCCTAGTTCATCTCTTGTATCCAATCTTGTATCCAAAACCACAAATTGGTACTTGTGGGTTGCTAGTAGTGTTGATTACTCCTTGTAGTTGATGCTAATTGGTTTACTTGCTGGAAGATCATATGTTCAGATCCTTAATGCATATTATTACTCCTCTGATTATGAACATGAATATGCTTTGTGAGTAGTTACGTTTGTTCCTGAGGACATGGGTGAAGTCTTGCTATTAGTAGTCATGTGAATTTGGTATTCGTTCGATATTTTGATGAGATGTATGTTGTCTTTCCTCTAGTGGTGTTATGTGAACGTCAACTACATGACACTTCACCATTATTTGGGCCTAGAGGAAGGCATTGGGAAGTAATAAGTAGATGATGGGTTGCTAGAGTGACAGAAGCTTAAACCCTAGTTTATGCATTGCTTCGTAAGGGGCTGATTTGGATCCATATGTCTAATGTTGTGGTTAGGTTTACCTTAATACTTCTTTTGTAGTTGCGGATGCTTGAAATAGGGGTTAATCATAAGTGGGTTGCTTGTCCAAGTAAGGGCAGTACCCAAGCACCGGTCCACCCACATATCAAATTATCAAAGTACCGAACGTGAATCGTATGAGCGTGATGAAAACTAGCTTGACGATAATTCCCATGTGTCCTCGGGAGCTCCTTTCTCATTATAAGAAATTTTCCAGGCTTGTCCTTTGCAACAAAAAGGATTGGGCCACCTTGCTGCACCTTATTTACTTTCATTGCTTGTTACTTGTTACAATTTATCTTATCACAAAACTATCTGTTACCTCTAATTTCAGTGCTTGTAGAGAAAACCTTACTGAAAACCGCCTGTCATTTCCTTCTGCTCCTCGTTAGGTTCGACACTCTTACTTATCGAAAGGACTATGATAGATCCCCTACACTTGTGGGTCATCAGGTAGAAGTACACCTTCTACCACAAGTCCGAAGGCAAGATTTTTGTTGCTAAGAACGGAACCTTTCTAGAGAATGAGTTTCTCTCGAAAGAAGTGAGTGGGAGGAAAGTAGAACTTGATGAGGTAACTGTACCAGCTCAGAATTTGGAAGGTAGTTCATCCGAGAAATCTGTTCCCATGATGCCTACACCAATTGAAGAGGAAGTTAATGATAGAGATCCTGAAACTTCAGATCAAGTTACTACAAGACCTCATAGGTCCGGCAGAGCATGATCCGCACCAGAGTGGTACGGTAATCCTGTTCTGGAAGTCATGTTACTTGACCATGACGAACCTACAAACTATGAAGAAGCTATGATGAGCCCAGATTCTGATAAATGGCTTGAGGCCATGAAATCTGAGATAGGATCCATGTATGCGAACAAAGTGTGGACTTTGGTGGATCTACCTGATGATCGGCGACCCATAGAGAATAAATGGATCTTCAAGAAGAAGACTGACGCTGGCGATAATGTTACTGTCTATAAAGCTCGTCTTGTTGCAAAGGGTTTTTGACAAGTTCAAGGAGTTGACTACGATGAGACGTTCTCACCTGTAGTGATGCTTAAGTCTGTCCGAATCATGTCAAAACTGCATTCCTTAATGGATTACTTAAAGAAGTGTTGTATATGATGCAACTAGAAGGTTTTGTCAATCCAAAAGGTGCTACCAAAGTGTGCAAGCTCCAGCGGTCCATTTATGGACTGGTGCAAGCATCACAGAGTTGGAATATACACTTTGATGAGGTGATCAAAGCATATGGTTTTATAAAGACTTTTGGAGAAGCCTGTTTTTGCAAAAAAGTGAGTGGGAGCTCTATAGCATTTCTAATATTATATGTAGATGACATATTGTTGATTGGAATGATGTAGAATTTCTGGATAGCATAAAATGATAGTTGAATAATAGTTTTTCAATGAAAGACCTTAGTGAAGCTGCTTACATATTGGGCATCAAGATCTATAGAGATAGATCAAGACGCTTGATAGGACTTTCACAAAGCGCATACCTTGATAAAGTTTTGAAGAAGTTCAAAATGGATCAGTCAAAGAAAGGTTCTTGCATGTGTTACAAGGTGTGAAGTTGAGTCAGACTCAATGTCCGACCACTTCAAAAGATAGAGAGAAAATGAAAGTCATTCCCTATGCCTCAGTCATAGGTTCTATAAAGTATGATATGCTGTGTACCAGACCTATTGTGTACCTTATCAAGAGTTTGGCAAGGGGGTACAATAGTGATCCAGGAGTGGATCACTGGACAGCGGTCAAAGTTATCCTTAGTTACCTAAGAGGACTAAGGAAATATTTCTCGGCTATAGAGGTGATAAAGAGTTCATCGTAAAGAGTTACGTCGATGCAAGCTTTTACACCGATCCAGATGACTCTGAGTCTCAATTTCGATACATATTGAAAGTGGGAGCAATTAGCTAGAGTAGCTCCATGCAGAGCATTGTAGACATAGAAAATTTGCAAAATACATACGGCTCTGAATGTAGCAGACTCGTTGACTAAACTTCTCTCACGAGCAAACCATGATCACACCTTAGTACTCTTTGGGTGCTAATCACATAGCAATGTGAACTAGATTATTGACTCTAGTAAACCCTTTGGGTGTTGGTCACATGGAGATGTGAACTATGGGTGTTAATCACACACAGATGTGAACTAATTGGTGTTAAATCACATGGCAATTTGAACTAGATTATTGACTCTAGTGCAAGTGGGAGACTGAATGAAATATGCCCTAGAGGCAATAATAAAGTTGTTATTTTATATTTCCTTATATCATGATAAATGTTTATTATTCATGCTAGAATTGTATTAAATGAAAACTTGATATACGTGTGGATATATAGACAAAACATCGTGTCCCTAGTATGTCTCTTCTTGACTAGCTCGTTGATCAAAGATGGTTAAGTTTCCTAGCCATGGACATGTGTTGTCATTTGATGAACGGGAAAACATCATTAGGAGAATGATGTGATGGACAAGACCCATCCATTAGCTTGGCATTATGATCATTCAGTTTTATTGCTACTGCTTTCTTTGTGTCAAATATATATTCCTTCGACTATGAGATTATGAAACTCCCGGACACTGTAGGAATACCTTGTGTGCTATCAAATGTCACAACATAACTAGGTGATTATAAAGATGCTCTACCGGTATCTCCGAAGGTGTTTGTTGGGTTGGCATAGATCGAGATTAGGATTTTCACTCTGAGTATCGGAGAGGTATCTCTGGGCCCTATCGATAATGCACATCATACGAAGCCTTGCAAGCAATGTGACTAATGAGTTAGTTGCGGGATGATGCATTACGGAACGAGTAAAGAGACTTGCCGGTAACGAGACTCAACTAGGTATAGAGATACCGACGATCGAATCTCGGGCAAGTAACATACCGATGACAAAGGGAATAGCTATGTTGACATTGCGGTTCGACCAATAAAGATCTTCGTAGAATATGTAGGAACCAATAAGAGCATCCAGGTACCGCTATTGGTTATTGACTGGAGAGGTGTCTTGGTCATGTCTACATAGTTCTCGAACCCGTAGGGTCCACACGCTTAACGTTCAATGACGATTGGTATTATATGAGTTATGTGTTTTGGTGACCGAAAGTTGTTCGGAGTCCCGGATGAGATCACGGACATGACGAGGAGAATTGAAATGGTTGAGAGGTAAAGATTGATATATTGGAAGGTTATATACGGATACCGGAATAGTTTTGAAGAGGTTCGGGGAGTTTTTGGAGTACCGGGAGGTTACCGGACCCCCCCCCCCCGTAGAGTTAATGGGCCACATGGGCCTTAGTGGAGAGGAGAGGGCAGGCCATAGGAGGTGGCGCGTCGCCGCCCTTGCCAATCCGAATTGGACAAGGGGTGGGG
>NC_041387.1:643064936-643086922 GCF_002162155.2 Triticum dicoccoides
TCATGTGCCACTTCGGAATAGGAAAGGGGAATCCAACTAGGATTGGGAGTCCTAGTAGGACTCCCCCATGGCGCGCCCCCTCTAGGCCGGCCGCCTCCTCCCCCCTCCTTTATGTATGGGTGTGGTGTTGGGGATCGTTGCAGAAAAATAAAAATTTTCTATGCACCACCAAGATCAATCTATGGAGTAACTAGCAACGAGAGAGAGGGGAGTGCATCTTCATACCCTTGAAGACTGCGAGACGGAAGCGTTACAAGAACACGGATGAGGGAGTCATACTTGAAGCGATTCAGATCGCGGTGGATTCCGATCTTAGCACCGAACAACGGCACCTCCGCATTCAACACACGTGCAGCCAGGTGACGTCTCCCGCGCCTTGATCCAGCAAGGAGGAGGGAGAGCTTGAGGAAGAGGGCTCCAACAGCAGCACGACGGCGTGGTGGTGATGGAGAGGCAGTACTCCGGCAGGGTTTCGCCAAACTCTTGCGAAGGAGGAGAGGTGTTGGGGAGGGGAGGGGCTGCGCCTTAGGTGTGGTCCTGCAGCACTCCCCTCGCCCCTCTATTTATAGGAGAAGGGGGAAGGGGGCCTGCCCCCTCTAGATGAGATCTAGAGGGGGGCGGCCAAGGGGAGGGGGCTTGCCCCCCAAGCAAGGGGGCGCCCCCTTTAGGGTTTCCTCCAACCCTAGGCACATGGGCCCAAGGGAGGTGGTGCGCCCAGCCCTCCAAGGGCTGGTTCCCTTCCCACTACGACCCATGAGGCCCTCCGAGAGAGGTGGCCCCTCCCGGTGGACCCCCGGAACCCCTCCGGTGGCCCCGGTACAATATCGGTATGCCCCCGAACTTTTCCGGTGACCGTATGACAACTTCCCATATATAAATCTTCACCTTCGAACAATTCCGGAACTCCTCGTGACGTCCGGGATCTCATCCGAGACTCCGAACAACATTCGGTAATCACATACAAGTCTTCCTAATAACCCTAGCGTCATCGAACCTTAAGTGTGTAGACCCTACGGGTAAGGGAATCACGCAGACATGACCGAGACAGCTCTCCGGCCAATAACCAATAGCGGGATCTGGATACCCATGTTGGATCCCACATGTTCCATGATGATCTCATCGGATGAACCACGATGTCGAGGATTCAAGTAATCCCATAAAAAATTCCCTTTATCAATCGGTATGTTACTTGCCCGAGATTCGAATGTCGGTATCCCAATACCTCGTTCAATCTCGTTACAGGCAAGTCACTTTACTCGTTACATAATGCATGATCCCGTGACTAACCACTTAGTCACATTGAGCTCATTATGATGATGCATTACTGAGTGGGCCCAGAGATACCTCTCCGTCATACGGAGTGACAAATCCCAGTCTCGATTCGTGCCAACCCAATAGACACTTTCGGAGATACCTGTAGTGCACCTTTATGTTCACCCAGTTACGTTGTGAAGTTTGGTACACCCAAAGCACTCCTACGGTATCTGGGAGTTACATAATCTCATGGTCTAAGGAACTGATACTTGACATTTAGAAAAGCGTTAGCAAACGTACTGCACGATCTTGTGTTGTGCTTAGGATTGGGTCTTGTCCATCACATCATTCTCCTAATGATGTGATCTCGTTATCAATGACATCCAATGTCCATAGTCAGGAAACCATGACCATCTGTTGATCAATGAGCTAGTTAACTAGAGGCTCACTAGGGACATGTTATGGTCTATGTATTCACACATGTATCACGGTTTCCGGTTAATACAATTATAGCATGAATAATAGACAATTATCATGAACAAGTAAATATAATAATAATCATTTTATTATTGCCTCTAGGGCATATTTCCAACAGTCTCCCACTTGCACTAGAGTCAATAATCTAGTTACACCGTGATGAATCGAACACCCATAGAGTTCTTGTGTTGATCATGTTTTGCTCATGAAAGAGGTTTAGTCAACGGATTTGCGACATTCAGAACCGTATGCACTTTGCAAATATCTATGTCTCCATCTTGAACATTTTCAGGAATGGAGTTGAAGCGACGCTTGATGTGCCTGGTCTTCTTGTGAAACCTGGGCTCCTTGGCAAGGGCAATAGCTCCAGTGTTGTCACAGAAGAGAGTGATCGGCCCCGACGCATTGGGAATAACTTCTAGGTCGGTGATGAACTCCTTCATCCATATTGCTTCAGGTGCTGCCTCCGAGGCTGCCATGTACTCTGCTTCACATGTAGATCCCGCCACGACACTTTGCTTGTTGCTGCACCAGCTTACCGCCCCACCATTCAAAATATACATGTATCCGGTTTGTGACTTGGAGTCATCCAGATCTGTGTCGAAGCTAGCATCGACGTAACCCTTTACGACAAGCTCTTCGTCACCTCCATAAACGAGAAACATATCCTTAGTACTTTTCAGGTACTTCAGGATATTCTTGACCGCTGTCCAGTGTTCCATGCCGGGATTACTTTGGTATCTTGCTACCAAACTTACGGCAAGGTTTACATCAGGTCTGGTGCATAGCATGACATACATAATAGACCCTATGTCCGAGGCATAGGGGATGACACTCATCTTTTATTTATCTTCTGTTGTGGTCGGGGATTGAGCCGAGCTCAATTTCACACCTTGCAACACAGGCAAGAACCCCTTCTTGGACTGATCCATATTGAACTTCTTCAATATTTTGTCAAGGTATGTGCTTTGTGAAAGGCCTATGAGGCGTCTCGATCTATCTCTATAGATCTCGATGCCTAATATATAAGCAGCTTCTCCAAGGTCCTTCATTGAAAAACACTTATTCAAGTAGGCCTTTATGTTGTCCAAAAGTTCTATATCATTTCCCACCAAAAGTATGCCATCCACATATAATATGAGAAATGCTATAGAGCTCCCACTCACTTTCTTGTAAACGCAGGCTTCTCCATAAGTCTGCATAAACCCAAATACTTTGATCATCTCATCAAAGAGAATGTTCCAACTCCGAGATGCTTGCACCAGCCCATAAATGGATCGCTGGAGCTTGCATACCTTGTTAGCATTCTTAGGATCGACAAAACCTTCCGGCTGCATCATATACAATTATTCCTTAAGATAGCCGTTAAGGAATGCCGTTTTGATGTCCATTTGCCATATCTCATAATCATAGTATGTGGCAATTGCTAACATGATTCAGACGGACTTCAGCTTTGCTACGGGAGAGAAAGTCTCATCGTAGTCAACCCCTTGAACTTGTCGATAACCCTTAGCGACAAGTCGAGCCTTATAGATGGTAACATTACCGTCCGCGTCCGTCTTCTTCTTAAAGATCCATTTGTTTTCTATCGCTCGCCGATCATCGGGCAAGTCTGTCAAAGTCCATACTTTGTTTTCATACATGGATCCTATCTCGGACTGCATGGCTTCAAGCCATTTGTTGGAATCTGGGCCCGCCATTGCTTCTTCATAGTTCGAAGGTTCACCGTTGTCTAACAACATGATTTCCAGGACAGGGTTGCCATACCATTCTGGTGCGGAACGTGTCCTTGTGGACCTACGAAGTTCAGTAGTAACTTGATCCGAAGTACCTTGATCATCATCATTAACTTCCTCTCCAGTCGGTGCAGGCACCACAGGAACATCTTCCTGAGCTGCACTACTTACCGGTTCAAGAGGTAGTACTTCATCAAGTTCCACCTTCCTCCCACTTACTTCTTTCGAGAGAAACTCTTTCTCCAGAAAGGACCCATTCTTGGCAACAAAGATCTTGCCTTCTGATATGAGGTAGAAGGTATACCCAATTGTTTCCTTAGGGTATCCTATGAAGACGCATTTTTCCGACTTGGGTTCAAGCTTTTTAGGTTGAAGTTTCTTGACATAAGCATCGCATCCCCAAACTTTCAAAAATGACAGCTTAGGTTTCTTTCCAAACCATAATTCATACGGTGTCGTCTCAACGGATTTAGACGGCGCCCTATTTAAAGTGAATGTAGCTGTCTCTAAAGCGTATCCCCAAAATGATAGTGGTAAATTGGTAAGAGACATCATAGACCGCACAATATCCAACAGAGTGCGATTACGGCGTTCGGACACACCGTTACGCTGAGGTGTTCCAGGCGGCGTGAGTTGTGAAACAATTCCACATTTCCTTAAGTGCGTATCCAACTCGTGACTTAAATATTCTCCCCCACGATCTGATCGTAAGAACTTTATTTTTCTGTCACGTTGATTTTCTACCTCATTCTGAAATTCCTTGAAGTTTTCAAAGGTCTCAGACTTGTGTTTCATTAAGTAGACATACCCATATCTACTTAAGTCATCAGTGAGGGTGAGAACATAACGATAGCCACCGCGAGCCTCAACGCTCATTGGACCGCACACATCAGTATATATAATTCCCAATAAGTTGGTTGCTCGCTCCATTGTTCCGGAGAACGGAGTCTTGGTCATTTTGCCCATGAGGCATGGTTCGCACGTGTCAAATGATTCGAAATCAAGAGACTCTAAAAGTCCATCTGCATGGAGCTTCTTCATGCGTTTGACACCAATGTGACCAAGGCGGCAGTGCCACAGATATGTGGGACTATCGTTATCAATCTTACATCTTTTGGCATTCACACTATGAATATGTGTAACATCACGTTCGAGATTCATTAAGAATAAACCATTGACCAGCGGAGCATGACCATAAAACATATCTCTCATATTAATAGAACAACCATTATTCTCGGATTTAAATGAGTAGCCATCTCATATTAAACGAGATCCAGATACAATGTTCATGCTCAAAGCTAGCACTAAATAACAATTGTTGAGGTTTAAAACTAATCCCATAGGTAAATGTAGAGGTAGCGTGCCGACGGCAATCACATCGACCTTGGGACCATTCCCGACGCGCATCCTCACCTCGTCCTTCGCCAGTCTCCGCTTATTCTGCAGCTCCTGTTTTGATTTACAAATATGAGCAACCGCACTGGTATCAAATACCCAGGAGCTACTACGATTACTGGTAAGGTACACATCAATAACATGTATATCACATATACCTTTGGTGTTGCCGGCCTTCTTATCCGCTAAGTACTTGGGGCAGTTCCGCTTCCAGTGACCGTTCCCCTTGCAATAAAAGCACTCAGTCTCAGGTTTGGGTCCATGCTTTGGCTTCTTCCCGGCAACTGGCTTACTGGGCACGGCGACTCCCTTGCCGTCCTTCTTTAAGTTCTTCTTACCCTTGCCTTTCTTGAAACTATTGGTTTTATTGACCATCAACACTTGATGTTCCTTTTTGATTTCTACCTCTGCTGATTTCAGCATTGAAAATACCTCAGGAATAGTTTTCACCATCCCCTGCATATTGTAGTTCATCACAAAGCTCTTGTAGCTAGGTGGGAGCGACTAAAGGATTCTGTCAATGACCACGTCATCCGGGAGGTTAACTCCCAGCTGAGACAAGTGGTTGTGCAACCCAGACATTTTGAGTATGTGCTCGCTGACAGAACTATTCTCCTCCATCTTACAACTGTAGAACTTGTCGGAGACTTCATATCTCTCGACCCGGGCATGAGCTTGGAAAACCATTTTCAGCTCTTGGAACATCTCATATGCTCTGTGCTGCTCAAAACGCTTTTGGAGCCCTGGTTCTAAGTTGTAAAGCATGCTGCACTGAACCAGGAAGTAAGCATCACTACGCGACTGCCAGGCGTTCATAGCGTCTTGAGTTGCTGGGAAAACGGGTGCTTCACCTAGCGGTGCATCTAGGACATATGCTCTTTTGGCAGCTATGAGGATGATCCTAAAGTTCCGGACCCAGTCCGTATAGTTGCTGCCATCGTCTTTCAGCTTGGTTTTCTCTAGGAACACGTTGAAGTTGAGGGCAACATTAGCGTGGGCCATTTTATCTACAAGACATATTGCAAAAGTTTTAGACTAAGTTCATGATAATTAAGTTCATCTAATCAAAAGATAGACATCCCTCTAGTCATCTAAGTGATCCATGATCCGAGTCAACTAGGCCGTGTCCGATCATCACGTGAGACGGACTAGTCATCATCGGTGAACATCTTCATGTTGATCGTATCTTCTATACGACTCATGTTCGACCTTTCGGTCTCTTGTGTTCCGATGCCATGTCTGTACATGCTAGGCTCGTCAAGTCAACCTAACTGTTTTTGCCTGTGTAAATCTGTCTTACACCCGTTGTATGTGAATGTTAGAATCTATCACACCCGATCATCATGTGGTGCTTCGAAACAACGAACTTTCACAACGGCGCACAGTTAGGGGAACACTTTCTTGAAATTATTATGAGGGATCATCTTATTTACTACCGTTGTTCTAAGCAAATAAGATGCAAAAACATGATAAACATCACATGCAATCAAATAGTGACATGATATGGCCAATATCATTTTGCTCCTTTTGATCTTCATCTTCGGGGCGCCATGATCATCATCGTCACCGGCGTGACACCATGATCTCCATCATTGTGTCTCCATGAAGTTGTCTCGCCAGCTATTACTTCTACTACTATGGCTAACAGTTTAGCAATGAAGTAAAGTAATTACATGGCGTTATTCAGTGACACGCAGGTCATACAATAAATAAAGACAACTCCTATGGCTCTTGCCGGTTGTCATACTCATCGACATGCAAGTCCTGATTCCTATTACAAGAACATGATCAATCTCATACATCACATATATTTCATTCATCATCCTTTTTGGCCATATCACATCACAAGGCATATGCTACAAAAACAAGTTAGACGTCCTCTAATTGTTGTTGCATGTTTTTACGTGGCTGCAATAGGGTTCTAGCAAGAACATTTCTTACCTACGTCAAAACCACAATGTGATATGCCAATTTCTATTTACCCTTCATGAGGACCCTTTTCATTGAATCCGATCCGACTAAGGTGGGAGAGACAGACACCCACTAGCCACCTTATGCAACTAGTGCATGTCAGTCGGTGGAACCTGTCTCACGTAAGCGTACGTGTAAGGTCGGTCCGGGCCGCTCCATCCCACGATGCCGCTGAAACAAGATAAGACTAGTAATGGCAAGTAAATTGACAAAATCTACGTCCACAACAAAATTGTGTTCTACTCGTGCATAGAAACTACGCATAGACCTAACTCATGATGCCACTGTTGCGGATCGTTGCAGAAAATAAAAAATTTCTACGCATCACCACGATCAAACTATGGAGTAACTAGCAACAAGAGAGAGGGGAGTGCATCTTCATACCCTTGAAGACTGCGAGACGGAAGCATTACAAGAACGCGGATGAGGGAGTCGTACTCGAAGCGATTCAGATTGCGGTGGATTCCGATCTTAGCGCCGAACAACGGCACCTCCGCATTCAACACACGTGCAGCCCGGTGACACCTCCCGCGCCTTGATCCAGCAAGGAGGAGGGAGAGGTTGAGGAAGAGGGCTCCAACAGCAGCACGACAGCGTGGTGGTGATGGAGAGGCAGTACTCCGGCAAGGCTTCGCCAAGCTCTTGCGGAGGAGGAGAGGTGTTGGGGAGGGGAGGGGCTGCGCCTTAGGTGTGGTCCTGCAGCCCTCCCCTCGCCCCTCTATTTATAGGAGAAGGGGGAAGGGGGCTGGCCCCCTCTAGATGAGATCTAGAGGGGGGCGGCCAAGGGGAGGGAGCACTAGTAGAAAAAGGGCCTTTAGTCCCGGTTCATAAGGGCCTTTAGTCACGGTTCTGGAACCGGGACTAAAGGGTCGTTACTAAAGCCTCCCCCTTTAGTCGAACCGGGACTAAAGGCCGTCCACGTGGCCGCTGCCTGGAGGTCCACCTTTAGTCCCGGTTGGTAACACCAACCGGTACTAAAGGAAATTTTATGACATTTTTTTGAATTTTTTTTGAATTTTTTTTTTGATATTTTTTCTTGATTCTCAATTTTTTTTTGATATTTTTTCTTGATTTTCAAATTTCTGAATTATTTTAACCTCTAATCTCTAATCACCTCTCCCTCATCGCTGCTCAATTTAACCTCTAATCTGTAATCACCCCTCATCATTCCAAATCATCTAACTTCCCGGATGGTCACCCATCCTCTCACTGCTCCAGCCTGAGCACGCTTAACTTCCAGGTTCTATTCTCCCTCGTTTCCAAGTCTGCACTTGTTGTTTTCCTGACAATAGTAAGATGTCAATCCTATTAACCCTGAGGAATTTTGCTTGAGCATGAAGTCACACATTCACTGTTTGAGTTTGAAACTATTGTTCTAAAAAAAAATTATTTAGCAACACTAATATTTCTTGAATAAGTAGTTTGACCATAGTTTGACCATAATTTGACCATAGTTTGACCAGATTTGACCAAAATTCAAAAAAACTGAAATAATTATTTAGTAACACTAATATTTATTGAATAAGTAGCTTGACCATTGTTTGACCACAGTTTGACCACAGTGTGTCCATAGTTTGACCAGATTTGACCAAAATTCAAAAAAACTAAAATAATTATTTAGTAACACTAATATTCTTGAATAATTATTTAGTGACACTAATACTTCTTGAATAAGTAGTTTGACCATAGTTTGACCAGATTTAACAAAAATTTAAAAAAATAAAAAAAACTGAAATTTGAGCATAACTTTTTTCCTTTTAGAATTTCAGGATTCTAAAAATTTGCAAATAGGCCATATGTTGCCAAAATCGGATGCAGATTTTCGTTCTGAACATTTTGATATATTATACGTTTTTTCTGACATAGTATGGCAAAAGTTATAGCCGTTTTACATTTTCCCTACACTTTTTGCAAAACATGTCCAATTTAAGTTTTTAAATTTTCCTAACTAGTAGATGTAGTAACATAAGTACATCTCGAAGGATTTTAATTTTTGAAGTTTTTGTCATTTTCTTTTGCTTTTTACAAAACTGAAAAGGCGATCCACAGGGGGGGTAGAGTTTGAAAATGGGACCTTTAGTACCGGTCCGTGCCACGAACCGGTACTAATGCCTCAAACCCCATTAGTACCGGTTCGTGGCACGAACCGGTACTAAAGGTTAGACCCATTGGTCCCAGTTCGTCCCACCAACCGGGACCAATGGTAGTGGGCCAGGAGCGAGGCCCATTGGTCCCGGTTCGTCCCACCAACCGGGACCAAAAGGTCCAGACGAACCGGGACCAATGGCCCACGTGGCCCGGCCGGCCCCCGGGGCTCACGAACCGAGTCCAATGCCACCATGGGTCCCGGTCCTGGACTGAACCGGGACTAATGGGTTGACCCGGCCTGGATCTTTGCCCCCTTTTCTACTAGTGGGGCTTGCCCCCCAAGCAAGGGGGCCGCCCCCTTTAGGGTTTCCCCCCCCCCCTTACCTAGGCGCATGGGCCCAAGGGGGGTGTGCCCAGCCCTCCAAGGGCTGGTTCCCTTCCCACTATGGCCCATGAGGCCCTCCGAGAGAGGTGGCCCCTCCCGGTGGACCCCCGGAACCCCTCCGGTGGCCCTGGTACAATACCGGTATGCCCCCGAACTTTTCCGGTGACCGTATGACATCTTCCCGTATATAAATCTTCACCTCCGAACCATTCCGGAACTCCTCGTGACATTTGGGATCTCATCCGGGACTCCGAACAACATTCGGTAATCACAAACAAGTCTTCCTAATAACCCTAGTGTCATCGAACCTTAAGTGTGTAGACCCTACGGGTTCGGGAATCACGCAGACATGACCGAGGCAGCTCTCTGGCCAATAACCAACATCGGGATCTGGATACCCATGTTGGCTCCCACATGTTCCATGATGATCTCATCGGATGAACCATGATGTCGAGGATTCAAGTAATCCCGTAAACAATTCCCTTTATCAATCGGTACGTTACTTGCCCGAGATTCGATCATCGGTATCCCAATACCTTGTTCAATCTCGTTACCGGAAAGTCACTTTACTCATTACATAATGCATGATCCCGTGACTAACCACTTAGTCACATTGAGCTCATTATGATGATGCATTACCGAGTGGGCCCAGAGATACCTCTCCGTCATACGGAGTGACAAATCCCAGTCTCGATTCGTGCTAACCCAACAGACACTTTCGGCGATACCTGTAGTGCACCTTTATGGTCACCCAGTTACATTGTGACATTTGGTACACCCAAAGCACTCCTACGGCACTACTAGGAAAAAGCCTACTAATGGCGCACTGGTTTTGCCTACTAATGGCGCATTACCAGTGCGCCATTAGTAGCACGCCACTAGTATTTTTTACTAATGGCGCACCACTGGTGCGCCATTAGTATCTGGTATACTAATGGCGCACCAGGCAATGCGCCATTAGTATGTAACTCCATGCGCCATTAGTATGCCTCCCGGGGGGGCATATGTAACCATGTGCTTTGTCACACTAATGGTGCACTCTGCCTTGATGCGCCATTAGTATCCTTTGGCATACTAATGGCGCACTCTTCCTTGATGCGCCATTAGTATGAATATTTGGTTTTTTTTGCTTTTCTGATTTTTGCACAGGTTACAAAATATATTATTGGACAGAATATAGACAGCAGCACACAGCAACATCAGATTCATCGAATACAATAGAAGATTACTCTCCGAATACAATTCATCATATTAGTCTCCGAATTCAAAAGACCGAACAAAGATAAAACATTACAAGTCTCAAGACCGTGAGTATCGAGTTTGTCTTCACATTACAAGTCGATATCGATCATCTAAACTACCATCACATAAAAGAGAACTGCGGTCATCACGATGAGCATCATCGCGATCAAACTGGTCTTCATCCGGTTCCTCCAACGCTCCCTCCTCTCTCCCGCTAGATAGTGGGTGTATCTAGATTCGGCCTCCGCCCTAGTGGTGTACCCTTTGTAACTGTTACCGCTGAAACGGTGAACCTGTCTCCGACACTCCTCCCAGTCGTCGTAGACTCCGGGAACCTTACCCTTGTACACGACATACGACGACATCTCTATGCACAAGCCAAACAACAGACAACAGACAATACATAAGCAATATGGAAGTATGCAACAAAAGGATCGGAAGAGAAAAGCAAGATATTAATAGCACGATTCATGATCCTACTAATAAATAGCATCGATTACATCTAAGTTGAATGACTGTCCAAACCAAAGAGACATACGAATTCATTAAAGTTTAATTACAACATGAGCCAATCAATGTTTCAGAAGTACACATCACTTCTTTCGACTCGACTCATCAGACAGGAGCGTGGATGAAGTCGTCGTCTGTCGTGATGGTCATGAAATCGCGGTCGTTGTCACCCTGCATTTGTAGCGTTCCATCTATCTCATTGTTGGACGGTTGATATCTGAGGTAGAACTGCCCCGAGGTATGAAGGACATCTTGATGGATGATGTCCGCAAACTCCAACTGGATGCGAAAGAATTCTTGTCTGAGGTCCACGTCCTGGGTAGCCGACAACCTCGCGGCCCAATCTTTGAGACTATCTGGTAGCAGAAGTTGATGATGGTCCCTTACGATCGCCCGCATGTGATGGAGGGCATAGTAGGCATCCTTCTGACCACCAGGCGGCTGCTTGATGCAACAGAAATTCGTATTGTGTGAGAAGGTGTGCTTGCCGTACTTACGAACTGCCCTGGTGAAGGTGCCTCCAGATTTGGCGTAGCCGGGGAGAACATCATCAAGAACTTTCTTGATATTTGTGTAGTCTATCTTGGAGTTACGGTTCGGGTCGAAACATGTGGCCATGGAATATTTCGAGCTTAAGAGGATGAGTGTGCAATGTGTGTCACTACACATAACACGGAATGTTAGAAAAAAAGAACGGTCGAAATCTAAGAAATCATATGTTACGGGGCGGTTAAGGGATGGCTTACTCGGGAAAATAAGCCACAAGGAAGTTATCCTTATCTGGGTTTGCCAGAATGACGCCTTCGAGGTGTGAACTCGCAACTTGGCGGTCCCCAGCGCTGCTCAAGTGCTTGGCACGCATGTAGAAGGGGTCGACTATCACGATGTCCGGGGTCTTGTCTCTAATGATCTGCATCTCCATACTCAGTGAAAACAGCCAAACGAAGGTGTAGTGCAGCGGATGAAGGTTAAACATAGCAAAGATGTCATCAAACCACAGGATGATCATACCCCCGATGTCGCCATCCACAAAGCCCTTGCCCTCTGGCACCTTGGCCACGAAAACCGGGTATGCCACATCATTCTCTCTGAGACGCCGCTTCTCCAAAGAAAAACACTGTCGTGCAGACTCCGCATAGCACCGGTTGCAGCATTCAGCATATTTGGCGGTAGCATCGCCCTACCCGCCACATGCACCCTCCTCGAGATATCCTTAGGTGAAGGTGGCCCGTCCTGAGCACGGATCGAATTCGGTGCCGGCTGGCTCGCACCGGCGCCCTTGTTAGTCTTTCGCTTCCGTCCCTTCTTCTTGATCTCCTGTAATGGGACCGAGTTCTGCTCACAGACCGCCTTCTTGAGCGTGTTGGGGCTGATAATATTTCGCACCTCAGCTATCTGAGGCTCAGTGAAGGCGGGAGCTGGAGGCGTGTCCTGAGAACTAAACGCCAGACGACGCCTGTTGCAATTGGATTTCTCCGTCGTACCAGCTAGATCGCGGTTGTCTTGGTTGGGTTCTTGAGAAAGAGGCCCGCAGAACTCGTCAGTGTACCCATGTTCGGCAAAGTACTTATCAACTTTGGTAAATGTACCGTCTTCGTTGTCGTCGCCGTCCGGATCCTGTGCCATAGGGTTGTCCGAATCCTGTGCCATAGGGATGTCCGGCAGGTCCGGTAGCGTTGCGGCGTTCTTGCCATGGCTTGGCGCCGGCACGACTGGCGGTCTTGTCTGTGGGGTGGTGTCCCCCGCCCCCAAACGAATCTGGCTCTTCGGCCAAAGCAGCGGCCAGTTTTCGCAGGCGCTGAGGGTCATCTCATCTTCTTCGTCGGCCCCAGCGGGTCGAACCGGAGGTAACAGCTCGTCGCAGCCTGGCAGCACCCGAACCACTTCAACCCTATACGCTGTGGGTGGCATCGGATTACCGTGGAACATGTGGTTGCCCGGTTGAACGATTCTGCCCTTGGCGACATCGACCAACTCGGCGCCCACGAAGTGCAGAAGAGTGCAAGGAACGTCGGCGGTGCCCTGTGAAAACATGTACAGGGCGTCAGGGATGCCCAGTCAAAGGCAAGGAGATGAAGTCATCGGCCGAGAGGCTTAGTTACCGTGATGCCGTCGAGCTCGGCTAATGTCGAGGCACCGCCAACGGCGGACGTGCAACTGACGGAGGGGGCGCTTGCTGGCGAGGTGCCGGCCGGCGTACACCCGGGTGCATTAAGCTCCAATGCCCGTGCTGACGCCGGAGACACGAATACCGCCTCTGCCGGAGACACCAATGGCGCCGCCGCCGGAGACACCAATGGCGCCGCCGGAGACGAAATGGCGCCGCCTACACACTGTGCGAGTTGCTGGCCGTGAAGCTGGGAACCGGGGGAGGCCCCTGTTGGCCGCCCGCAATCCACGTCGTCAGCCCATGAATCAACGTAGGCACCATGGCGTTGAGCTTCGTTCCCAGTTGTTGTTCCACTTGCTCTTGGACAAGCTCCGAAATCTGCGCCACTTGTGCCTTGAGTGCTTCAACCTCGCGCGTCTGGCTTTCCGAGCTGGCCTTTTTCTCCTTCCGCACACCAGCGGTATAGTATGACCCCCATTTTGGGGACAAGCCTTTGTCGGCCACACGACCAGCTGACGTCGGCTTAGTGAGCTTATCCTTGCTTTTCATTACGTTCAACGCCCTATTTAAAGGGGTGTCGAAAGGGGATCTCTAAGACGACCCCGCGCTACTGCTTTTAGTTTCCTGCGAAAGGAACGTGAACCATTTAGAAATATTGGGGATTAATTAGAGTGCAACCATATGGAGCTAATTACGCGGGGGTGTAGTCCTTACCAGAACAAGCTCAAGCCCCTGGTCTTCGGATCCGTGGTAAGCTCCTTTGTTATCGGGTCCTCCTTGTACCGGGCCCTGACATAGTTCCCGGTCTACTTGTTACCGCTGTATTTCTCGAAGCGGGGCGGTAGGCCTTGCTCGACATGCTCCGCGTCCTCCTTGTCCCATATAGGCTCCGCCACTTTGTAACCGCCGGGACCGAGTTTGTGTTCCCCTAAGTTCAACTCCCGCATTTCTTTCCCCCACTGACTTGATTCGGTGGTTGCACTGCTCTCGCACTTTATCTTGAACTCCTTGTAGTCATCTTCGCTCATCAAAGGATATTTTGCCTTGATCTTCTCATAACTATCACCTTTATCAATCATTCTCTTCACCGCGCTTCTCCAAGTAGACAGGGCCGTGCTCATCTTCGTGAGGGCGGCACTGTTCACTTTATTCCCTGAGAGGCCTGTGTTTTCAAATTCGGCGGGGAACTTGTATCGTTCGTGCAGCTTCATGAAGAGGAGGTTGCGCAAATTCCCTCGGTCCTTATGCCTAAGGTTCTCGGTGTTGATCGAGAGGGTGCTCTGGAGAATGCACCCGAGCTGAACCGAGTACCCCTTGACTATATGTTTGGGCTCCGTTGGATTCCCGTCGAAGTCCACCTGAGTGAATTCCTCCTTGAGGGTGCGGAGCGCATTCGGGCGCCGGTCCTTCCTTTGCTTCTTCGGTTGGCTGCCATCTGTGTGTGCGCCGCCATCATCAGTGGTGGCATCCTCGGCGGCACCATCAGTGGTGTCATCCCCGACGCCACTAGGGGTTGTGTAATCAGGATCGGAGTCTTCCGCGGCGTCCTCATAGCGGTGAGGTTGTTCCTCCATCTCCTGGGACAGCTCCCAGAATTGCTTGCCGCCCGAACCGCCGGCCTCATCGTTGTTGGCCATGTTTCGCTTTAAATAGGAAAACAGTTTGGTCAAAAAGTTGGTTATTGTCAAGGAACAAGATCATGGTCTCATCATTTAGGGTTTGTCGACACCGAGGCATCCTAAAAGCTAAGCTTTTATCATTTAGGGTTTGTCGACGCCGAGGCACCCTAAAAGCCTAAGCCGAGGCACCCTAGGTTGGGCCTAATCACTTGGCACTAATCACTTGGCTCTATTGCCACCTATGGTTTAATGCAGCAAGAATGGCAGGGCATTTGATCCTACTTAACTAAGTACTAAGATACCCCGATCCATGCATTAGTCGCAAGTACCCCATATGTCCTATTTTTAGCAAAGTCATGCTAAAATTCACGGAAAATTTCAGCATGACCTTTGCTGAAAATAGGACATATGGAGTACCCGAATTTGCCGGAACGGAAGTTAATCAACATTCCGGCAAACTCAAGGGCCTCTCGGGGTACCTGCAAATTCATCACGACACGATGGTCGGAGACATGACCTTTGCAAAATGGTCGGAGACACGATGGTCTTTCTCAATGTGATCAATTGATGGATCAACACATAAAACATGTCCAATAAGTATGATTTATAGAGTCAACATCAGTACGAATATATATAAAGTAACTGCATCCAGCAACTATTTCTGCTACTCTGTAACTAACTACACTCTGTATTTATAGATTCATTTCAGATGAGATCAGATAGATAGATAGATAGATAGATGAGCATGTTCAGTTTACAGGAATGAATATAAACAAGCAAAGAATGCATGCATGCATATCAAAAGTTGGCATCTACTGCTACTGCTACTGCTTGCCTCTACTGCTATTGAATATTTATAATTACCTGAAAGTGTTCCTTTCACTACAAGTAAATGCAACTTTTCCATTAATTAAAACTAAATTGTTCCTTCATGATATTCTCTCTTCATCTACCCCTGGGAGTATTTCTAACTTGAAAATCTCTGGTGAACTGCCTGATGATGTACTGGCAGTACAAGCTCTCTTCTTTTCTTACATTTGCTTGTTCTGTACCTTTTTCTGTTAACTGATTAAACATGCAGTGGAGTAGTGTATTGCAGTGCATGCAGTGGAGTAGAGCAGAGAATTTGCAAAGAACTATAGTATCACTGGAGTAAATTGCAGTAGTGCAAGTTTCAGTAGACCAGAGAATATCCCTACAGTAGTGCCCTCCAACAGTAGTTCTTGCTTGCAATAGTTTTAGGGAGTACTGCAATTTTGCAAGTTTAAAGTAAAACGTTTCAGTTAATGCAAGTACTCCTCTTGCTCTCTACTTTCTCTCTTCTCTTCTTCAGTTAATTAACTGAATTTTATGGATGTTGTTGTTAACTGAATTTTGTGCAAATGATCAGCAACTACATCAAACTAGATCAGCAAGCAACCAACAAACTAGATCAAAACTGCATCATTGGTAGTGATCAGCAAACTGTAGCCAACTGGCCACCAACAGACCCAAAATTGTTTCCCATGGAAAAAGGGGTCCAAAAATTTCATGCAAAGGAAAGGTTGAGACTTCATATCATCTTCATGGCCAAAATGAGAACATTCTAGTGATCAAAATGAGATCTAATAATCGAGCCCTAATTAAGCTGATGTAGTGTACAAGGTAGCTAGTTCAGTTTGTTAGATGACCAAAATGCTTTGCAGGTGCTGAAATACAGAACAGATCAACAGTTCAATACTGAAAACCTTTTGAACAATTTCAAAGGTGTCCATCAAGCAAACATTCTAAAGATAGATAAATGCACTGCTAGCAACAACATTTATTTATGAGAAAAGATGCTTGCATTGCATTGCATTGCATTAGAGGCCTTCTCCCAACTGAGCCCACCAGTATAGTGTTTTCCATAGCTCATTACATTACATATGTTTTCTCTGGTCTAATTTACTAAGTAATTGCAATTAGTACAGGCACTTGTACTAGTCATTAATTACGACGAGACAAGCACCAAAAGATGAATAAAAATATGAAGGGAATCAAATATGTTTGATATGTTCAACCTATGTGTGTATGTGGAGAGACAAAGACACTACCTGACTTGCAGGTGGAGGAGACGCCCGCCAGGAAGTGCAGTGGGGGAGGAGAGGTCTCGGGAGTGGAGTGGAGTGCCGAGGTGGAGCTCAGTGGTGCCTTGCCCTTGCTCATGCCACTGGGGACCAAGGTGGACCGGCACGGAGAGGCAGCACGCCAACGGCCTGGGTCCGTCACGCGGGCCTAGCCAGCCATAGCCTCGAGCCACAGGATCCGCCGGAGAGGAGGGGATTCCTCGCTGTACAGGAGAAGGTGGAGCGAGGGGAGCTCGTGGAGGTTGGTGCTATCGGCGGGGGTGGAGTCCGGTGAGGGTCGGGGCGGCAGCGTCGTGGGTCGGGGCAGCGCGCGGGTGGATCTGGTGGCGAGGAAGAGAGGGTCAAAGGGGATCTGGCGAGGGAGAGATAGTTGGGGGAAGGGTTCTAATGGCGCACCGTCCAGTCGTGCGCCATAAGTATGACTATTCTAATGGCACACCTCCCCTCGGTGCGCCATTAGAATTTTGTTTTAATCTAGCCAACTAACCATATCTACAACCTAACCCTATCTACAACAAAACCCACCCACTAGCCCGACTGGTCAGCATGCAGCACACACACTAGGAGGTCCTGGGTTCGATTCCCAGGCTCCCCAATATTTTTTTATGCATTTTAAATGCTGTTTTTATATTCATTTGTGTTTAAATGTGTTCAAACTTGTTTAAATCATAACAATAATATATTTTTTTATAAAAACAGTAATAATTTTTTAAAAAATATGTTCAAATTTCTTACTTGAAAATATCATCGGTGGCGGCGGTGGAGCGGGGGAGGGTGCGGGGATCGAGATCGAGATGGAGGGGGAATCAAGATCGAGATGGAGGGGGATCGAGATCAAGTGTCCTCATATTTCAAAAAGTGCCCATGAAATTTAAAAATATTCATGATATCAAAAAGTGCCCATGAAATACAATCGAGAAATGAAGACTACGATTTAAATACAATCGATCTTAGCTAGCTATCTGTTCACAATCTTCTTGCCCTTCTTTTTCACAAATGGAGTTCTTCTGTGGAACGGACGTCCTTTAGGTAAGGTGGTCCTGCTTCTTCTTGTGGTGTGTGCTGCTACTTCATCGTTGTCGTCATGTTCGATCTTCGGGTCGCCGTACTTGTCGAAGTCTTGCTCATTGGCTACTCCATCCATTCCGATGATCTTCCTTTTGCCTCTCCTCACGACAACACGACTGGGCTTTGGCGGGTCGGTAATGAAGAAGCATTGGTCCACTTGGGAAGCCAGTACCCATGGCTCATTTTTCGCGGTGACGTTTGCGCCTGCGGTCTTGGATTTGGCTTCGGGTATAACCATGGTGGTGAAATATCTGTCTTCTTTTAGGACACTCTTGGCCCATCTGACACGGAACATCGGCACCTTCTCTCCAGCGTAGCTCAGCTCCCAGATCTCCTCGATCCTTCCGTAGTATCTGTCCTTGTCCTTACCGGTGTAGGATTCCATCGTTACCCCGGAGTTCTGATAACCATCGCTCTTCATGTCCTTGTCCTCGGTGTAGAATGTGTAGCCGTTGATATCGTACGCCTCATAGGTCATCAGGTTGTGCTCGGCGCCCTGTGACAAGGCGAATATGAGTTGTTCTTCCGTGGAAGAATCTTCATGTAAAGGGTACGAAAGAAGCTTCTGCTTGAACCAATGCGTGAAACATGAGTTGTGCTCTTTGAGTATATCTCCGTCCGTCCTCTGTTGGCCTCGGTCATTGTACGTCTTCTCAATAAAGGTTTTGTGCTCTACCACCCAAGGATCGACCACGTCTATGTGTTGTAGCGCGGCTAGGTTTGCTCTTTCAAAGTCGGCGAGTAGACCCTCGAAGTCGACATGCATTTCGCGGCGACCCTCACGGTGACCCCATCCAGCGAGCCTGCCGAGGTGCCTGTTGACGGGCAGACCAACGGGGTTCTCGATGCCTATATAATTCGTGCAGTAGGAGATGCACTCTTCGGTCAGAAAGCCCCTGGCTATACTTCCCTCTGGACGTGACATGTTACGAACGTATCCTTTGATGACACCATTCATCCTTTCGAACGGCATCATGGTGTGCAGGAACGTCGGCCCGAGTTGGATGATATCCTCCACGATATGGACCAGCAGATGCACCATAACATCGAAGAATGCGGGCGGGAAGTACATCTCAAGCTCGCATAGTATCACCACGATCTCTTCCTGTAGCCATCTGAGTTGCCTCACGCCAATCGACTTCCAAGAGATGACGTCGAAAAAGTTGCATAGGCCAAATAGCGTTTCACGGACGTGCGCGTCCATGATCCCACGGATTGCAACTGGAAGTATCTGCGTCATCAGCACGTGACAGTCGTGAGACTTCATCCCGCTGAACTTCTACTTCGCTGGGTCTAGGTATCTGCTTATCTTCCCCACATAACCGTAAGGAATTTACTCCTAGGAGGCAGGTGAAAAACTGCTTGATCTCCTCCTGACTTAGAGTGAAGCACGCGGGAGGGTAGTCATTTCCGGTCTTCTTGGCCTTTTTGCCTTTGCGACGACTTTCTGTGTCCTGCTTCGCCTCATCATCATCATCATCATCATTAGCGTGAAGCTCCTGCCTGATGCCCATTGATTTCAAGTCTGCCCTTGCTTTCGGCCCATCTTTGGTCCTCTCTGGCATGTTGAGCAGGGTACCAAGCAGACTCTCGCACACGTTCTTCGTGATATGCATGACATCAAGGCTGTGAGGCACACGGTGGATCTTCCAGTACGGCAAGTCCCAGAAAACAGACCTTGTTTTCCATACCTTCAGCAGCGGCTCTGGCGCCTTTCGCTTCTTTCCCGGCTCTGGCGCCTTTTACTTCTTTCCCGGCAGTGGGCAGTCTTTCCAATTTTTCAATAGCTCGTCTATTTCCTCGCCGCTCCTCGTACACGGGCGTTTTCGGGGTTCGGTTTCACCATCGAACAGATCCTTGCGTTTCCTCCACGGGTCATCGTCGCGAAGCCACCTTCGATGTCCCATGAACACGGTTTTCGAAGACCCGGGATCTCTATCTAGCTGGCGATACGTTGTGTCATCCATGCACCTTACGCATCCAGAAAATCCGTGGACTACCTGCCCCGCGAGATATCCGTAACCAAGATAGTCGTGCACCGTCGTGAGCAGTGCGGCTCTCATAGGGAAATATTCTTTCTGCGGCGTCCCACGTATTGGCTGGCGTTTTCCACAGCGTGTCTAGCTCCTCCTTCAGCAGCCCCAGATACAGATTGATGTCGTTCCCTGGTTGTTTCGGCCCTTCAATTAGCATACTCATGTGAATGTACTTGCTCTTCATGCACAACTAGGGGGGGAAGGTTGTACATCCACACAAACACAGGCCAGGTGCTATGTGTGCTTCTCTGACTGCCAAACGGATTGACTCCATCGGTGCTCGCGCCCAACACGATGTTCCTTGGGTCCTTCCCAAATTCTGGGTATTCGAAGTTCAACGCTTGCCACTGGCTCGCATCCTTAGGGTGACTCAGCATCTTGTCTTTTTTATTTATCTCCGGATCATTTCCGTCATCTTCCCGCTTCTTCTCCTCCCTATCCACATGCCAACGTAGGAGCTTTGCTACCTTAGGGTCCACGAAATACCGCTGCAGATGAGGAGTGATCGAAAAGTACCACACCGATTTTCGAGGAGCTTTCTTCCTCTTCTTGTATCGAGTGACGCCGCACACCGGACATATGGTAGACTCCGCGTGCTCGTCCCGATAAATGATGCAATTGTTCATGCACACATGGTATTTCACGTGCGGTAAATCCAAAGGACACACGATTTTCTTCGCCTCCTCGAAACTAGTCGGGCACTTGTTCCCCTTGGGAAGACGTTCGTGTCAGAATGACATGTTCTTGTCGAAGCATGCGTCGGTCATTTTGTGTTTTACCTTCATCTCCAAAGCCATGAGCGTTACTTTCAGGCGGGTATCCTCGGGCCTGCATCCTTCATACAATGGAGTAACCGCGTCTATCTCAAGTTGATCCAGCTTGGCCTTCTCTTGGGCGGCAGCTCTTGCGTTATCCGTCTGCTTGAGAAGTAGCTCTTGAATATGAGGGTCCTGTACCCAGCCTCCATCGTCGTCTGCTCCGGCATCTTCATCCTCATGATCATGCCCTTCATCTTGATCTTCCTCATCATCATGTACGACATCTTCCACATGATGACTGTGTACAGCATCACCGCCGTGATCATGTCCTGGAGATTCTTCGTCTTCTCGCCCGCCCTCGCCGCGGTGGTACTTGTCTTGTTGCCCTTCCTCATTTCTTGCCCGGCCCCCATGGACGACTTCATAGTCATCTTCATCACCTTGCCACCGATAGCCATCCATGAAACCACGCAAGAGCAGGTGGTCCCGCACCTGCCCGGAATCCGGGTCCGCAATAAGGCTCTTCAGCTTGCATCTTCGACACGGACATCTTATCTCCGTCTCGTTCTTTTGAAGCATCTCGGCCTTCGTGGAGCTCAAAAACCTATTCACGATGCCTTCGGTCATCGTGCGGACCATGGTCGCCTGCGGGGTAGAGCAAAACGATATTTTAGAACCAAGAAAAAATTTGGCATGACCTTCCCTAAAAATAGGACCAAAAAGAATGCATAGTGCCAAAATTCTCGCCGAAACGGAAATGAATCAACATTCTGGCAAAATATTGGCAACTATCGCATTTCAAATACCGGTACCTACAAACACAAACATATATGCAACACCACAAACACAAGCAACACCACAAACATACATAGATCTAGCTAGGCCACAAAAAGTGCATGTGCACGTTGTTGGAGCGAGCTAGGGAGAAAAAAGTAGATCTACATCATGAAGATAGCTTTCCCCTTACTTACCTATCAAAAAAAGATAATTTCACCACTTAATTTTGATGAATCTATGATGGAAATGAGGTGAGGAGGAGGAGGCAGCCGAAAGCTTGGAGAAGGAGATGGAGGGAATGAAGTGGGAAAAGTGAGTGGGTAGGTGTCGGGCTGTCCAAAATATCTTGTTGGGGTCCCAGGTTACTAATGGCGCACCAGCAGCAAATGCGCCATTAGTAACCCTGGTTACTAATGGCGCACCTACTGGTGGTGCGCCATTAGTAGTGTTGCAGA
>NC_041387.1:643087224-643087670 GCF_002162155.2 Triticum dicoccoides
TCTATGGTGGAAATGAGGTGAGGAGGAGGAGGCAGCCGAAAGCTTGGAGAAGGAGGTGGAGGGAATGAAGTGGGGAAAGTGAGTGGGTAGGTGTGGGGCTGTCCAAAATATCTTGTTGGGGTCCCAGGTTACTAATGGCGCACCAGCAGCAAATGCGCCATTAGTAACCCTGGTTACTAATGGCGCACCTACTGGAGGTGCGCCATTAGTAGTGTTGCAGAAAAGTAAATATATATATATATATATATATATATATATATATATATATATATATATATATATATATATATATATATACTAATGGCGCATCTGGTCACAGTGCGCCATTACTAGTCTAAACTAGTAATGGCGCTCCTGGCGTGTGTGCGCCATTAGTAGTTTTGCAAAATAAAGAATTAAAAAAACAGTAATGGCGCATGATCTGCCTCGTGCGCCATTACTAGTTA
>NC_041387.1:643087752-643104372 GCF_002162155.2 Triticum dicoccoides
CAGTGCGCCATTACTAGTCTAAACTAGTAATGGCGCACCTGGCCTGTGTGCGCCATTAGTAGTTTTGCAAAAAAAAGAATAAAAAAAACAACAGTAATGGCGCACGATCTGCCTCGTGCGCCATTACTAGTTAGAACTAGTAATGGCGCACTTCGACCGGATGCGCCATTAGTATGTATGGAAAAATGAAAAAAATTATACTAGTGGCGCACCATGTCTCTGGTGCGCCATTAGTGTCTTCCACACTAATGGCGCATCACCGACTGGTGCGCCATTCATATATAGTAGTGGCGCACTGGTTCCTCGGTGCGCCATTAGTATCAATCCTATCTATAGCCATTTTCCTAGTAGTGCGGTATCCGGGAATTACACAATCTCATGGTCTAAGGAACTGATACTTGACAGTTAGAAAAACTTTAGCAAACGAACTACACGATCTTGTGTTGTGCTTAGGATTGGGTCTTGTCCATCACATCATTCTCCTAATGATGTGATCCCGTTATCAATGACATCCAATGTCCATAGTCAGGAAACCATGACCATTTATTGATCAACGAGCTCGTCAACTAGAGGCTCACTAGGGACATGTTATGGTCTATGTATTCACACATGTATCACGGTTTCCGGTTAATACAATTATAGCATGAATAATAGACAATTATCATGAACAAGGAAATATAATAATAATCATTTTATTATTGCCTCTAGGGCATATTTCCAACAGGTGGGGGCACCCCAAAGGCACAACAGTTATTATTAGTCGTGTGTGGTGTCCCCCCTTCACCGTTTACTCCTCCGATAGTATCATCGTAGTGCTTAGGCGAAGCCCTGTGCGGATCACATCACCAACACCGTCATCACGTCGTCGTGGTAACGGAACTCGTCGACTCCATCGACACTCTGCTGGATCAAGAGTTCGAGGGACGTCATCGAGCTGAACGCGTGCAGAACTCGGAGGTGCCGTACATTCGGTACTTGATCGATTGATTCGAGAAGACGTTTGACTACATCAACCGCATTAAGTTAACGCTTCCGCTTTCGGTCTACGAGGGTACGTGGACACACTCTCCCCCTCTCGTTGCTATGCATCTCCTAGATAGATCTTGCGTGAGCGTAGAATTTTTTTTGAAATTGCATGCTACGTTTCCAAAAGATTTTTCCCCTTTTCTTCTTATTTTTTCACCCGCATGGAAAGTTTTGACCAGCTCAGTTTGGATTTGGAAAGCAGAATCAGAATTCAGAATGGATCGGGAAGGAGATCGAGGCGGATAAGAAAAGAATCACTCCCTGCCCGTTTGTAAAATGTATGGTTAGGAAAGTTTAAAAATATTATGAAAGTTTTATTGGGAGGGTGAAAAACCATTATGAGAAGATAGTGGTGGAAAGTGAGACGAAAATAAGCCGGACGGAACGTGGGACCTGTATGGGATATACAGGTCAGTTCATTTCATGCAATTGTATTAATTAACAAATAAACATTAATCTTTCTTATTTTCCCCTCCGTCTTGATCGCGGTGCACCATCTAAGATGCCTAATGCACCGGTATGGAGGATGTAGCACCGATCACCGACAAACATAAACATACCACTTGTTTAGTTATGCTTACATATAATTTGTTCATTTGGTATGCTCATCTAGACGTTTGGCTTCATCTAGTTTATAAAAGAGCTCATGCCAGTTCCTAAAATACAAGGTTTGTACAAATTATACATATAGATAACTAATTTACATGTGAGCAAAATGCATTGGAGGTCCTAAAAGTATTTCAAGCCCTGTTCAAGAATTCATCCGATTAACCAGTTAACTTGCTGATTAATCCCTACTCGTAGGGTCATCGAGTAGCCTATAAACCGATAAATTGTCCGATTAATTGATTAAATGGCCGATTAACTTGTCGATTAGCTGATTAATCCCCTACTCACCAGCCAACCGAGCAGCTACCAGTTAACGATTTCCTCAACAATGATTTCAAGTAGGTCCTAAAAGTTTGAAATCATTCACCGCATATGTACACTGCGCACCGTTCGGTTGAACTTGGATCTGATGGATGCACGAGTGGTCATGGATAGCAGCGAGCTCGGCCTCGGATCTATATATGGTTTGCAACAACATGGGTAATTTGTGCCAGGTTTTCTTTTGGGAGTCTTCGTGTTTGGTTTGGTTGGCAAGGCGGTGGTGTTGTCCTAGTATAGAAATAATGTCTCTCCATCCTATCCCCGTTATGGGGGCGAGCTTATCACCCGCGGAGGGTGTGTGGAGTTGTGTCTCTTGTGCATCTTCCGGGATTCGGTCGGTTTAAGTTTCCGGCAGATCCGCCTGGAATTGGTCGTTGTTTTCTTCTCCGGGGCAGCGTTTTGCTTTGCAATTCGTGGTCGTCGATGTCTCCTGTTCTTTATTGACTACTTCCCGACAATGCGTCTACAAGCTACTGGGTTTTAAAAAGTTTGATCCGCCGAGGCATAGGCTCAGAGGTGACATTGAGGTGTGCTCATTGCGCGTCGCCGGTGGATGCAGGAGGAAGAAGACTTGGTCACCCCCAAGACTCTTGAGTACAATTTTTTCGTAATGGTGTGTTTGTAAAGACCTACGATACTTAATATATGCATTAGGCCTTTTCGCAAAAAAGGTAACGCCGATGCAAAAATATAAGCGTGTGTATGTGTAATGAACGATCAAAACAATTTATGTCAGATAATTAAGAAAAATGTTGTGACTTTGTGTATAGGTAGTACTTTCATGTTACTATAGACCGACATCCATCTACATGCAAATGTAGCCAGAGGCGGAACCAAGATTGAAGCAAACCCCGGGACAATTTTTTTTCTGGCACCATGAATAAATATTGGCACCTATAACCAACCTAGGAATACCTCATAACATTCCTAAAAATTGAGCCTTATTTTGTACTCCCTCCGTTCCTAAATATTTGTCTTTCTAGAGATTTTAACAAATGACTACGTACAAAGCAAAATGTGTGAATCTACACTTTAAAATATGTCTATATACATCCGTATATGGTAGTCCATTTGAAATCTCTAAAAAGACAAATATTTAGGAACGGAGGAAGTATGTTTTTGCTGGGTGACGAGTGATGTTGCTGATGACTGTAAAAATATTAGAAAGAATCAATGACATATACATACATGTCGGCGTGGAATCATGTTATCCAAGGCAGCACTAAAAAAAAGGATTCCACGCTGATGACTGTAAAATCATTAAAAAAGATGCATTTTTCTTCTACAACAATCTTAAAATGTTGTGTAGGCTAGTATCTCAACGGTATTCAAAGGATTCAATGCATCTGTACCATGTTAAAAAAATGCATCTTTGATCTGATCATATTTGTGTATATTATCATTTTGGCATCCAATCCTGGCATAGCCAGTACAAAAGATTCCACGCTGACTTTGGAATTTTCAAGGTCAACTTCTACTGCAGCGCATACTTGTATATACTTCAGGCCAGGGAAAGGAACGAAAGCGTATCTCAGAGCAGGTCAGTTTGTACTTTGTAGTAAGCGCCTAAGCGGCAAACAGAAATGGCAAACGATTCTTGGCGCGTCCGAGTGATTCGCAGGAGCACCGTCAAGGCCTCCATTACGCGGCCCGGCGCCGTGCTCCCCGTCTCCAACCTCGATCTGTTGTATTACCCCATGCCGCTCTCGATGGTCTGCGCCTACCGCAGGCCCTCGGCCGGCGGTGGCTTCGCAGACGTCGTGGCCGCCTTCGACGCCAAGCTGCCGTCCCTGCTGGACCACTTCTTTCCGCTCGCCGGCCGCATCGTTGCCAACCCGCGCTCGGGGCTCCCGGAGGTGCACTGTGACAACCAGGGCGCGGAGCTCGTCGTCGGCGAGGCCGGTGTGGCGCCGGCCGGCCTGGACTTCGGCGACCTGGATGCGTCACTGGCGAGGGTCGGCGTCCCCGTCCAGTACGCCGCGGACGTCGCGCTGTCGGTGCAGCTGCTGTCGCTCGCCTGCGGCGGCTTCGTTGTGGCCTGGAGCACCAACCACGGCCTCGCGGACGGGTGCGCGCTCTGCATGATCGTCGACGCGTGGTCTCAGCTCGCGCGGTCCGGGACGATCGTCGCCGCCCCGAACTACGACCGCTCCGTGTTCCGCCCCCGTGCCGCGCCGTCGTACGGCCCTTCGGTGGGCGATCTGTTCATGCCGTTGGCGAGCGAGCGTGTCGTCAACGCCCTCACGGCCAGGGGCTCCTTGGTCGGCCGCACCTACTACGTCGAGGAGCGGGACCTCACCATGCTGCGCGCGCAGGCGAGCGTCGACGGGGAGCGCGGCGCGAGCCGCGTCGAGGCGGTGTCTGCGTACCTCTGGAAGGTGTTCGCCGCCACCGTGGGCTCGTCCGACGACAGTTGCCGCATGGGCTGGTGGGTGAACGGGCGACGGCGTCTCACAGCCGCGCCGGAGGAAGCCATACGCAACTACGTCGGCAACGTCACGACGTTCGCGGTGGTGGAGGCGAGCGTGGACGCGATCCAGCGGCGGCCGCTCCCGGAGATCGCGTCGATGGTGCGCGAGTCGATCAGGTCCACGGCCACCGACGAGCACTTCCAGGAGCTAGTGGACTGGGTGGAGGAGCACAAGGGCAAGGGAAATGGCAAGGCTAAGGCTGCGGTCAACAAGTTCGTGGAAACAGCAACCGTCGGGCTGGGCAGCCCGGCGATGGGCGTGACGTCGTTCACGTCCTTCAGCGTCGACACGGACTTGGGATTCGGGCACGCCGCCGTAGCGATGCCGACGTGGGTGGACTGCGGGAGGTTGTGCTCCGGCTTCGTCAAGATCATGGCGCGTCCGGAGGGTCACGGTGGTGGTGGTTCCTGGATCTTCGGCATGTCCGTTTGGCCCAAGCTCGCCGCCGCGCTGGACTCGGACGAGCAGCGCATCTTCAAGCCTCTCACCGCCGACTATCTCGGCCTCATGCCACAAGCAAACTAGTATAGCCGGCTCTGGTTGCATGCAGCATGCATGCATGATGCTCATTAATTAATTTAAGAATAAGAGGGCTAGCGATTCACACAAATATACCACAGGTTCTGATTTCAGATCTTGTTTTTGGCTAGCAGTATTTGTGTGATGGATCCACACAAGCTTTTGTTACTGAATTGGCGGGTGATGGATCCGAGTAAAATGCATGCACAGAACCACCAATTTAATGTCATAACTATCAGAAAATCAGCGAACCAACCGGTGGTTGGATGGTTAGAGGGATTGTGGTATCCCCATCTCACCAGGGTTCAAATCCTGGTGCTCGCATTTATTCTTGAATTTATTTCAGGATCCTGGCCGTCCGCTTGTCCCTTGCCGCCCCTCCCCTCGTCCCTTCTACCAGCCAGCCCCAATCCTCGTCGTTGTTGCTGCCGAACCTTCATCCCCGGGCTACTGCTGCCACGGGAGACATCGGTGACGGTCCGCTCCATCCCCCTCTTGGTCTAGTTGATCGTCGTCCTCGCACCGCCGTACTCGCACTCCACCTCGGGTGTCCAGCCGCCATCCAGCTCACCCCAACGCCCAGCCGTCCTCGCGTCACCATCCTCGCGCTCCACCCCGTCGCCCAGCCGCCATCCATCTCACCCGACGCCCAGCCGTCCTCGGGCTCACCCTGTCCTGACTGCGTCCAGTGCGCGAGCGCCTATGAGGCCGGGGAGGAGCTGCCACGGGAGACATCGGTGACGGTCCGCTCCATCCCCCTCTTGGTCTAGTTGATCGTCGTCCTCGCACCGCCGTACTCGCACTCCACCTCGGGTGTCCAGCCGCCATCCAGCTCACCCAACGCCCAGCCGTCCTCGCGTCACCATCCTCGCGCTCCACCCCGTCGCCCAGCCGCCATCCATCTCACCCGACGCCCAGCCGTCCTCGGGCTCACCCTGTCCTGACTGCGTCCAGTGCACGAGCGCCTATGAGGCCGGGGAGGAGGAGGCGGTGGTCGAGGAGGACGTGAGGGTGCCGTGCGAGGTGAGCCAGAGACCCAGGTCGAGGCCCGCGGCGCAATGCATCATCTTCAGCACACTCGGATCTCGCCATCGGCCACAGAAGCAACAACGACGTCAGGGACGACAGCCTTGGCGGTCTTCTTCCATGGCGAGTAGAAGCTGAGCTCCTGCAGTGCGCCCTTCGCCCAGCCCCGATGTAGCTGTCGACCTCCCTGGTCTCTGCTGGAAGCCGTGATGGGGAGTCCGAGCACGTCGGTGAGGCACACAAGCTGTTTGATGCAATGCCACAAAAAGAGGAAGGGGGAGGAAGAAGACCAAGCCAATTTGCTTATGTGGCATTTTTTTCGTGCCAACTCATTCTGACGGGTGGGCCGCTCCGATTATTAACGTCATCGAAACCTTTAACATCTATCATCGGTGTTTTTTGCCACTATCAACTTTTCTGTTCGATGCAAAATGTAACGTTTTGTAAAGTGATGGTTTCCGGAGAGTTATGACGCTATGGTGGTTCTGTGCATTTTAATCGATGGATCCACACTGACACCGCACTTCCTCCTCTTTTCTTGTTTCTGAAATTTTGGATTCACCAATGTTCCAGGGACCACTATACAATAAAAACAAGGCTTGTGTGAATGAATAGAAGCAACTAGTCCAAGTAAAGTCATTTTGCGTGTTTACATATAATTTGTTTTGTAAATACATCGGGAGTTATAAAACTTGCACGCGACGGTCAGTTTGATGCATAAACTTGTAAAATACATGTTTTTGGTCATCAAACTTGCGCGGACGTGCAAATACGATGCTTTCTACCATATCCAGCCGTATCCCGTGCATGAGCGGCAAAAAAAACGTGGCAAGGGCCCGCTGTTGGTGGCTGCGAGGTGGGTAATCCACATGTTTTTTTTTGGCCAAAAATCACCCTTGCATTTCATTTTTTTTACCCAGAAAATCCTGAAATAAAATAGGGTGGGATTCGACCCCATTATCTGCTGCAATTCGCGTGCACATGCAAGGCAATCAGCAAACTGACTTTTGACGTTTAACATGAACAATTAGCTTTATATAACAGAACCATACGAAATAAAATAAAAATCAAAACCGGGGTTCGCAAAAAAATGGAATCCCCGGTTCGAATCATCCAGTCACAATGATGCATAAAGCGATAAACACAATTTATACTATGTAATAAAACGACTTATGTTCTTGATAATTTTTTAGGACAGATCGACTATAAATTTGAATAATTTTCAATTAAAATATCTAGAAAAAAGGAAAAATATTGTTCTAAATTTGTACCTTTAGCCTAAAGGATATATACCTTGGTAGTCCAAATAAAATAACAAGCTAAGATCTACGTTATTTTTCATCGGCGGCGGTTGCTGTTCTGGGGTGCTGGTCCTATGGGGCCTTAGCACGACGACTTCCCGACTGTCTATTACAAGAAGTTGTGCCCGGCTCCGGCGATGGAGGGGCGATGACGGCGACACGCCTTCGGCTCGCTTCGGTGCTTGTAGTCGTCGCTAGGTGGTCTACAAATCTGGATGTAATTTTTATCTCTGGTATTCGTTGTACTGCCATGATTGAAGATAAATAGATTGAAAGTTTTTCCGCAAAAAAAAAATAACAAGCTAAGATCAGGTGGTGTGATTAGGACGCTAGCACTATTACAGCTAGTGGACGGTTCGAAATCCCTCAGAACCATTTTTCTAGCACAATTAATTGACGGCGCACTATGACGTGTGGGACCCGGCAGGAGACTGTTTTAACATTACCTCTGTTGGAGGGCTTTTGTACAAAGTTAAGTAAAACTCGAGGGTGTTTCTGTAATAAAATATCACGTGCACATCGCTTTAGCCGCTGACAATGGGCCCTGGCCACCTTGGCATGCCACGTAGTCAGTGAATACACCCGTGTATGGGAAATGTGACCGTATTTGCACACCCGCACAAGTTTGATGACAAGAAACACGTATTTTGCAAATTTTTGGACAAAACTGATCGTCATGTGCAAGTTCTATGACTCCCGATGTATTTACCTCATTTGTTTATTTGGTATACTGATCTAGATGTTTGGTTTCATCTAGCTTATACAAGAGCTCATGTCTATTCCTAAAATACAAGGTTTGTGCAGATTATGCATATACATAACTAATTTACATATGTGTAAAATGTATTGGAGGCCCTAAAAGTATTTCAAGTGTGTCAAGTAGGTACTAAACGATTTCAAACTTTTAGGATCTACTTGACACACTTGGAATACTTTTAGGACCTCTAATGTATCCATGTCAGGTTGTTCTGGAGGTGATGATCACATCTATAACAAGGAAGCTCTAAGTCAGATTTACTCTGGAAGGTTGTTTCTCAAAAGAATTTTTGGCAGCACATATTACTGCCCTGATATGTTCTGAAATCCTGAAAAGGTGTGGAAGCCTTCCGTTGGCAATTTTTAATATACCTGAAAGATAAAGCAGATACCATGAAATTCAACTATAAAAAGGTAACAAACAATGCATCTTTACCGACTCTAATTGCCTAAAAGTTAAATGGCATGGATGCACCAGTGGTCTAGTGGTAGAATAGTACCCTGCCACGGTACAGACCCGGGTTCGATTCCCGGCTGGTGCAAAGTGATTTTTTTTAACTTTTGGCGGATGGCATACGAAATTACCATTTTGCTGCTGGTCAGGTGCATTGGGCCGTCATTCTGCCATTTTGCGTGGGCCGTCTTCCTTTTTTCTTGATAGGCAGGGGAGGTGGTTCCTTATTTTTAACTTTTTATGAAAGGAAAAAAACAGACCCGGGATCGATTCACGGCTGGTGCTTTTGCATCTCGTAAGAATGGCACAATTTTGATGAGTTGGACATCGAAGACTGATTTCTTTGTTCAGCCTACATGGAATCCTCCTCCGGCGTCATGGATCAGTTGCTTACCAGCGGTCAGCACAAGAAAAAGCGCCACTCCTCTAGTCCCCTTCTTGCACCGGAACAACACGAGTACACGAGGACGAAGACGAACTACTTGAGTCTTAAAAGTTACATATTTGCTAAGTCACATCTAGATGAAATATTGTTATCTCACATCTAACTCTCTAGCCATTAGATATACTCTCTCCATTTCATAATATAGTGCGTCCGCGTTTTTTGAGATTTAAATTTAACCATAAATTTAACCAACGTAGAAAACTGCGGTGAGAGCAAAAAATATAACATTAAAAACTTCTTTCGAATACAAATTTAATGGTATAATTTTTATTCCTGCCGCAGCCGTCCACGTTGGTTAAATCTATTGTCAAATTTTAATCTCGAAAAACGCAAACGCGCTATGGAGGAAGTAACATATTAAGATTTGTGTTTTTTAACCTCACTTCTTCGTATCTTGTTTGTTTGCCGACGCCAGCCTGGCAGCTTTGTTTTGCCTGGGCCGTTTCCTGTTGTGGCCTTTTTTTCCATCGATTTTTTGTGTGTGTGCTGGTCTCGTGTAGTCTTTTGAGCCAGTTGTTTATTCTTTTTAGCCATTTGTGTTGGTTGTGGTGTGGGATCGGCCTCGTTAGACAAATCGCTCTAATACCATGTGGAAAGTGTAGGATGGCTAATGTTTCTATTATTGTGTGTATGAATCTGACCCTCATATAGAAGTACACTTGGGAGAGAGACTTGGAGTACAATGCAGAACATCGTTTAAACCTATCTTATCTTTAGTTGTGCTTATCTCTACACAATTATATTTCTAACATTTTTCTTTCTTTTTCATTTTTTTGTCAAATCCGTGAATAAATTTTTTGTGAATAATATTATGAAATTGAAAACATATTTTTATTTTTGTGAAAAGCTCCCACGTTCATGAATACTTTTTATATGGAATTTCTAAATCACACCTAGATGATTTTTGAGGATGTCTCATCTAAGTTTGTCACCGCTTGCTTTAGTTTCTATAATTGTCGATGTTTTGTTTGTCACAAATCCTTTTGTTAGAATGTTTGGCTTCACTTTTGTTGGCCCATCATCTTTTTCCATTTTGTTTATGTTTTGTGTTTTCTTTGCAAAAAATATTACTTACATTTGTTTTAGAAAAAAACAATTATCCGGTTGCATGTGTGTCCTCCATGTGTAACCAAATGCGATGTGATCTAAGTGTAGAACACCGTCAGCCAGTTTCCAAAGCACGGGCTGGTTTTCACAACTTTGTTAAGTTTGAGAGGTTCCATGACGATTTTTTTGTTTTTCTTTCTTTTCTCTATTTTCGCTATCCGGTTTTTTGTTTGTATTTTTTTCTTTTTATGATTTTCAGTTAGCTTATTTTTTTTCTTTCTTTTTTATTTTGTTTTCTTGTCAAATCTGTGAGTCAGATATCTGTGAGTCGGATTTTCTATTAAATTTCATAGAAGCACCAGTGGTCTAGTGGTAGAATAGTACCCTGCCACGGTACAGACCCGGGTTCGATTCCCGGCTGGTGCAAAGTTTTTTTTTTTTACACTTTTGGGTCATGTCATACGGAAATGACCATTCTGCTGGCCAGGTGCTCTGGGCCATCTTTAGAGGGAAATGGTTCTCTTTTTTTGTTCCTGGAAAGGAAAATGCAGGCACGGGCTCGATTCCCTGCAGAATGGCGCAATTTTGATGGTTTAGGCATCCGAAATTGATTGCCGCCGTTGAGCGAACAATGAACACGACCTGTGAATCTATGGGTGACATGAACCTTTTACTGGCAGTATATATCTGTACTTGTTGGGCATCCAGCGAGTGGATAATTTTACCGGCGAGGGCGCGGTGACGCGGCACCTCTCCATCCAGACACCCGAACTCCGCCGCTCTCCAGCCGCCGCCAGCACGCCATGCTCCCGCTCGCCGCCGCAAGGGCCTGCCTTTCCTCCCCGGCGCCGACGCCGAGACCCCCATCCCCATCCCGAGCGGCGTCTCTCTCCCCCCTTCTCCGTCGCAGCTCCACCGCCAGGCAGCTCAGACCCGCCAGGCTCCCCCTCCTCCGCCCGCTCCAGGCCGCAACGGGCGCCGGCGCGCCGGGCGCGTCCTCGCGGCCCGCGAGGGACCGCGTGATCGACTTCGGCAAGCACAAGGGCCAGATGCTGGGCACGCTGCCGCCGTCGTACCTGCGCTGGGTGGTCGCGGAGCTCGACTACGGGGACACGGCGGCCTGGGCGCGCCTGGCGCGCGAGGTGCTCGACGACCCCGTCTACGTCGACCGCGTCGAGTGGGAGCACGCGCACCGCTTCCTCCGCGGCGACTCCAAGTTCGACTACGTCTACGACGACGCCGGCGAAGACGGCGACGGGCCGCTCCAGGAGATGGCCGAGCGCTTCGGCTGGGACCTCTCCGACGAGGACGGCTGGGGCCGCCTCGACTTCCGCCTCCTCGGCACCTCCTACGGCGGCCGCATCCCGAGGAAGGCCGACCGGCGCCAGAGCACCGGCAGCAGCGGCAACAGATCCCCCCGCGGCGGCGGCGGCGCCCTGTTCGACGCCGGGGCGGACGGGCCGAGGGGGAAGAGGGACGAGAGGCGGGAGCGGATGCGGACGAGGAGGGAGGAGCAGGTGAGGACGGCCAAACTGGATGTGCTCGGCGTGAACGCCGGCGCGAAGGATGGCGGCGCACTGGGGACGGCGAGGAAGGCCCGCATTGGTGTGGCGGCAAAGAAGGAGATCCTGGGGCTGGGCCGCTGCGGCGAGAGGGCGGCGCCGCTGAAAGGCGGCGAGGGAGGGAACCCGTTCCCCGGCCGGCAAGCCTTCCTCGACAAGGTCAGGAAGCTCAAGGGCGATGATAGCTAGCGCCAGCAGCTAGGCTAGGTGATATCAGGATCGTTTAGTGCTCAATAGACGTAAATTTTGGGCAGTTCATGGAAGCAAGCAGATTGTATTCCTTAGATAAATTACAGTACAAGAGTGAGATCTACTCTAGCAGACAAGCAAGGCACTAGGAATTTAAGAACTTCTTTACGGGAACATTGACACTGTTTGAGTTGCTGCTAGGAATTTAAGAATTTAAGATCGTCCTATCTTCAGCTCGGGGCAGCAAGTCTGTAACTGAAGCAAGCAGAGGCACGCAAGTAAATTATTCAGGGGTAGTCAGCTTCTATTCATTTCGATAAATTACAACAGTAAGATCTACTACTGTACTAGCAGGCACTAGGAATTTGAAAGATTCTTTTACGGCAACATCGACACTGTTGCTGCTGTGAACTTTGCTAGTCGATCGCGTGATTTATGAAATGACGTCGAGGGCAACCCTGTCTCTGATAGATAATGGTGCGCCAAATCTTCAGGTACAGTTTCAGTCAACTCCTCTCCCCGGTAGCCTTCCTCGCAGCACAATTTGTTTTGCAGTTGAGTGACGAGCGGCAAACGCCAATTCGGGCGGTTGCTACGAACCAGCCAGCCGTCTTATCTGCCCTGCTAAGATTGATTAGAGCTGCTTGATTCCTCCTTTAAACATCGCGTCCATTTTCCCCAACTTTTTTATCTCCACCGCCCCGTGAGAACCGTGGATAGCATCACACCGTCGCAACTTTGTCGCCGGTGAGAAGCACCATGATTGTTGCACCGCAACTCTGTCGCCGAACCATGGATGTTGCGTTGCAGCTCTGTCGCCGGCGAGCAGCACCGTCGATGTTGCGTTGCAGCTCTCTCACCGGCGAGCAACACCATGGATGTTGCATTGCAACTTTGTCGCTGGTGAGCAGCACCATGGATGCTGCGTTGCAGTTTTATCGTCGGCGACAGAGTTGTTACTCAATCGCGTGATTTATGAAATGATGTCGAGGGCAACCCTGGTTGGTTGGTTGCGGCAAATAGGATGAAAATTCATTTGTTGGTTGCTATGATCAGACGCGATGACGACGTCGCGAGGGTGTTTATCCCTTCTTGACGGTGTTGTTATAAGAAATCGACTTAGTCATAGGTGTTAAATTCATATATCTTGTAATAGTTCTGTCGTGGTTGTCTCACTATGTACTCCTCTTGTTGATGACTTTGGCTATATCGCCTTGCATCAACTTTAATAAAAATGGTTGTGTGCATCACAACGATGCGAGGCTGGGCTTTCAACCTCCCTTTTGAAAAAAATAACAACCAACCTCAAAGATGATAGCCAACTAGGTGAATTAATGATCTCATTCGCATGGTGATTGAGATGTAGTAAGTGTTAAATTTCGTGGAAGTATTTGCTGTTGGGATTAGTCGGCATGCTAAGCCGAGTGTTCCCCTGCATGTCATGGCATCGTGCGCTTTCCTTTGCGCCACCCCAATTTGATCGGTCAGCTTCTTATTGGCTAGTTCAAGAGATTGATAGTGTTTCAATGAGACATCTCCAACTTGTTTGTGTTGTCACTCACTTCATTTTCTCTTTCAATACTAGTATGGAGGAGTGAACTCTAGGGATATATACTACTAATTGGTTAAGTAATTGAATGGTTTTATCAATTGGGCTTGCTGAAACTCAATTGACTGAGATTTAACCAAGTCTCAGTCAACCTTGCAACATTTTGTGCCATCGTTTGCAACATTTTTTCCTATCGATTGCAACATCCATCTTGCTTGTTGTAGCATGTCGTCACTCATCGATTGTAGCACACCATCTCAACGGTTGCAACATCCTTCATTAACGATTGTAGCATTTTAGTTAGAACGGTTGTAGAATTTTAGTTAGAACGGTTGTAGCATATCGTCCCTCATCGACTGTAGCACGTCATCTCACCGATTGCAACATCCCTCATTGCCGGTTTTAGCATTTTAGTTAGAACGGTTGTTGTTGTCATTGCTTGCAATACCCTCGCAATAACGGTTGTTGTTTTGGATGCTCTGGCTCATAGATATCATGCTTTTCCAGATGGTCTTCTTGTATGCCCGCTTGTTTAATTTAAGAGGTTGTTCCTTAGTCGTGATTTGGATGCTTTGATCTTAATTTGCTCAACTGTAGTCTACAGTTATTGAGTTTCTCTTACTAATGGGAGTGTTGGACAAGGAAAAAAATGTGTTGCTAGGTGAATATGTCGGAACAAGGCTGGATGGTTATTTAAATCCGAACAATTTGATCCTAGGAACTAATCATCAGATTTCAAGTAGAACATCCCTGTGTTTAGTAATTACCTATGTAATTGAAGACTTGGATCTAGTGGCCTCATGGATAAAGTCCTTGGTCTTGTTATAGGAGCCTTCCCCTGAATCATGGTCTCGCCAAGATTGTCTTCATCAAGGGAAGGGCAAGTACATAATGAAAGTTATGTGGTATATGCAAATTGGAATAGGAATGGAATTCGGATGCAAGTTAATTGGATTTGGAAGTCGATTAGGCCCCATTTTGCATTTCACACCTATGCCTGGCATTCCTAGAGACGGTCATGTGTATAGGAAATTATATAAAAGAACTATATAGACCTATACATATTTTATTAGGAAATGGTAAAAAATAGTACAACCTCCGTCTCAAAATATAAGACATTTTTGTAGGAGACTAGACGAAGATAGTGCTAGATAGCGATATGAGAAAAGGTTCTATAGTGGAACGTTGCGTTTATCTTTTCAGTTCTTGTATTCAACCATGCATACCAAGAGAAGTCAGGTTTGGTACTTGATTTTCGGATAGCATGCATGGAATTGCACTAAAAAAAGTGCTTGAGCTACCGGTCCATACATGTATTATTTTCCACTAGATACATGGTTATGAGATCTGACTTGGTAAGGATGTCATCTGGGCACATCCACTCACATAAATAATGTAAGCAAATCTACTGCTGAATAGATGGGATATAAATATAATTAAAAACGAGACATCGCGCAGACACGCTAAGGGTACTATTCCGATGGATGCAGACCTACTAACAGACTGTGGACTAAATGGCAGAGAAGGAAACAAATTGCGAACATAGCTATGTAATGCGGATGACATATGGGGTCAGATCCACATGGCAGTGGCATACTGCATGATGGGCTACTGCAGAGGATCCTAACCCGTACTACACATCAAAATCACTGTAGGCAAGCACATTCTCCGGCCACAAGCACGCATGCGCACATGGCTAATGGGCGTGTTGCATCACTAACGCATGGCCTTTGGATTCTGATCCCTTTGGAGCCGAACCTTCTTCCTCGCCGGGGACGTCACATCCACATATTTTATGGCCAATGTCCGGACTGCAAAAAATGAAGGAATTGTGAAGCATATGGTGCAATGAGACCGGGACCTGGTAGAGAGTTGAAAACGCGTATGCGCCTGCACCTACAAGTAGTTCTGCCCAGTCGCTACTATTCCGATGGATGAAGACCTACTAACAAACTGTGCTAAAATATCAAAAAAGGAAACAAAATGCGGAGTATCTATAGTGTCATGTACACATCGAGAAAAGTCAGGAGTATTACTTGATTTTCTGGTAGCATACATGGAATTACAATAAAACAAAGTGCTTGAGCTACCGGTCCATGTATTATTTTGGGTGTGTTTAGATCTCAGTCGACTGAGACTTAATCAAGTCTCAGTTAAATGGTATACTAGTATATAATAAGAAAAAAGAGAAAAAAACTGAAATAAAATTTTTATACGAATCTTCACGCACGATCAAAAGAATATAGCATCTACGACTGCGACATAACAAAGTTTCCGTCGACAGAGACTTAGCAAAATTGATTACCTTTCATACATTATATACATGGTTATGAGATCTTACTCCCTCCGTCCGAAAATACTTGTCATCAAAATGGACGAAAAGGGATGTATCTAAAACTAAAATACATCTAGATACATCTCTTTTTATTTATTTTGATGACAAGTATTTCTGGATGGAGGGAGGGAGTACTTGATAAGGATGTCATCTCTGGGCACATCCACATGAACAATGTAAGCAAAACGATGAGCTAGTACTACTGAACAGATGGGATATATTCACCAAGCGGTCAGCTTGGTAAGCTATCTACAAAAAATTGCAATAAAAAAACATATGGTATATATTTGAAATCGAGAAAGCAGACACGCTAAGGGTACTGTTGGGATCGATGCAGACCAACTAACAAACTGTGGACTAGCTATCTGCAGTGTTACGTACTCCCTCCGTCCACAAATACTTGTCATTAAAATAAATAAAAGGGGATGTATCTAGATGTATTTTAGTTCAAGATACATTTCTTTTTGTCCATTTTAATGACAAGTTTTTTCGGACGAAGGGAGTACTACACAGTGCACATCAAAATCAGCGTGGGCAGGCATATTCTCCTGTCACATGCACGCATGCGCACATGGCTAATGGGCATGTTGCATCACTAACGCATGGCCTTTGGATTCTGATCCCTTTCGAGCCGAACTTTCTTCCTCGCCGGGGGCATCACATCCGCACATTAGAGCATCACCAGCCGCGTTCTCAACAGGCCCCCTAAAGCCTTTTTCTTAGCGTCAGCGTTTAAAAATCGGCCCAGTCGTGTTCCCAGGATCTCATTATTCGTCGGTCAGGGCCGAAACTGGCGCCGGCGGATACAGGCCGAACCCGGCGCGTTGGGACCGACGGGCAAACGTTTTTTGCTGCGAAAGAACGGCGGCTCCGCCGAGTCAGCGACCCCCGCGCCTAGTTGTCCTCATCGCCTCGGTTTTCCGCGGGGAATCAATGCGAAAGCTGCCGCCGGTCAGCCTTCCATTGATTCCTCAGGGCGGCGCGGTGAGGCGACGCGCCCCCTCCCGCCA